>NW_024435196.1:0-44974 GCF_017639785.1 Mesocricetus auratus | reverse complement strand
TTTCAGCCCCTTTATCATCTGTATATAGTAGGGCTACTGATTTTCTTGAGTTGATCTTGTAGCCTGCCACTTTGCTGAAGGTGTTAATCAGCTGTAATAGTTCCCTGGTAGAGTTCTTTGGGTCATTGATGTAAACTATCATATCGTCTGCAAACAGTGAAAGTTTGACCTCTTCCTTCCCAATTTGTATCCCCTTGATCCCCCTTTGTTGTCATATGGAAATAGCTAGAAATTCAAGTACCATGTTTAAAAGGTATGGAGAGAGTGGACAGCCTTATTTTCTTCCTGATTTTAGAGGAATTGGGTTGAGTTTCTGTCCATTTAGTTTGATGTTGGATGTTGGTTTACTTATATAGCTTTTATTATGTTTATGTAAGTCTCTGTTATCCCACATCTCTCCAAGACCTTTATCATGAAGCGGTGTTGGATTTTGTCAAAGGCTTTTTCAGCATCTAGTGAGATGATCATGTGATTTTTTTTGTCTTTTTTTATTAATATTTTTTTTATTTTCCATTTTAAATTTAGATAAGAAACAAGGTTGCTTCACAAGTCAGTACGAGGTCCCTCTCCCTTTCCCTCCCCTCCTCCCGTGCCATCCCCCCATTCCCCCCCCGTTATCCCCTCATTCCCCCAGGGAGGGTGAGGCCCTCCATGTGGGTGTCCATAGTCTGTCATTTCATATAGGGCAGGGCCTAGACCCTTCCCCAAGAGTTCAGGGTGAGAGTGCACCTCACATTGTTCTATGGGATTCCAGAGACCGTGTGTATACTTGGGATGGGTACTGATCTGCTGTCCAAGGCTCAATAGATTACCTAGGCCTCCTCACTGACAACCAGATTCAGGGGGTCTTGATCAGTCCCATGCTGGATTCCCAGGCTGATGCCTGGGATTCAAGAGTTAACCTTTGTCTGGTCAGCTGTTTCTGGGGGTTCAACCAGCCCAGTCTTAATCCCTTTGATCATCAGTTCTCCCTCTCTGATACTGGCTTTCTTGAGTTCAGCTCAGTACTTAACCAGCCAGTAAATGAAGTTTCTGTTTCCCAGACTCTCTGGCAATGGGATTGTAGGCTGGCACTCCCCAGATCTATGTCTAAAATCCATATATGAGAGAGTACATGCCATGTTTCTCTTTTTGTGACTGGGTTACCTCACTCAGGATGGTTTCTTCTAATGTCATCCATTTGCCTGCGAATCTCATGATTCCATTATTTTTTTCTGCTGAATAGTACTCCATTGTGTAGATGTACCACATTTTCTCTATCCATTCTTCGGGTGAGGAACATCTAGGTTGCTTCCAAGTTCTGGCTATTACAAATAAAGCTGCTATGAACATAGTGGAACAGACATCTTTGTTATATGAATGGGCATCTTTTGGATATATGCCTAAGAGTGCAGTTGCTGGGTCTTGTGGTAGGTTTATTCCCATTTTTCTGAGGAATCTCCATACTGCTTTCCAAAGTGGCTGAACCAGTTGGCACTCCCACCAGCAATGGAGGAGTGTCCCCCTTTCACCACATCCTCTCCAGCATAAATTGTCATTGGTGTTTTTGATTTTAGCCATTCTGACAGGAGTGAGATGGTATCTCAGAGTTGCTTTGATTTGCATTTCCCGGATGGCTAAGGATGTTGAGCACTTTCTCAAGTGCCTCTCAGCCATTTTAGACTCCTCTATTGAAAACTCTCTATTTAGTTCTGCAGCCCACTTCTTAATTGGGTCCTTTGGTGTTTTGGAGACTTGCTTCTTGAGTTCTTTGTAAATTTTGGAGATCAACCCTCTGTCAGATGTGGCATTAGTGAATATTATTTCCCATTCTGTGGGCTGCCTTTTTGTCTTGCTGACTGTGTCCTTTGCCTTACAGAAGCTTCTCAGTTTCAGTAGGTCCCATTTATTAATTGTTGATCTCACTGTCTGTGCTACTGGTGTTATGTTCAGGAAGCTGTCTCCTGTACCAATTCGTTCAAGTGTACCACCGAATTTCTCTTCTAAGAGGTTCAGTGTGGCTGGATTTATGTTGAGGTCTTTGATCGATTTGGACTTAAGTTTTGTGCATGGCGATAAACATGGGTCGATCCGCATTCTTCTACATGCCAGTCTCCAATTATGCCAGCACCATTTGTTGAAGATGCTTTCTTTATTCCATTGTATATTTTTAGCTTCTTTGTCAAAGTTCAGATGTTCGTACGTGTGTGGGTTAATACCCGGGTTTTCAATTCGATTCCATTGGTCTACCTGTCTAATTTTGTGCCAATACCAAGCTGTTTTCATGCCTATAGATCTGTAATAGAGCTTGAGGTCAGGGATGGTGATGCCTCCGGATTTTGCCTTGTTGAACAGGGTTGTTTTGGCTATCCTGGGTCTTTTGTTTTTCCATACAAAATTGATTTTTGTTCTTTAAAGTTCTGGGAAGAATTGTGATGGGATTTTAATGGGGATTGCATTGAATCTGTAGATTGCTTTTGGCAGGATAGCCATTTTTACTACATTGCTCCTACGTATCCAAGAGCATGGGAGATCTTTCCATTTTCTGAGGGCTTCTTTAATTTCTTTCTTTAAAGATTCAAAGTTCTTACGATCCAGGTCTTTCACTTGTTTGGTTAACGTTACCCCAAGATATTTTATGTTGTTTGTGGCAATTGTAAAATGTGATGTTTCTCTGATTTGCCTTTCAGCCCCTTTATCATCTGTATATAGTAGGGCTACTGATTTTCTTGAGTTGATCTTGTAGCCTGCCACTTTGCTGAAGGTGTTAATCAGCTGTAGTAGTTCCCTGGTAGAGTTCTTTGGGTCATTGATGTAAACTATCATATCGTCTGCAAACAGTGAAAGTTTGACCTCTTCCTTCCCAATTTGTATCCCCTTGACCCCCCCTTTGTTGTCATATGGAAATAGCTAGAACTTCAAGTACCATGTTTAAAAGGTATGGAGAGAGTGGACAGCCTTGTTTTCTTCCTGATTTTAGAGGAATTGCGTTGAGTTTCTGTCCATTTAGTTTGATGTTGGATGTTGGTTTACTTATATAGCTTTTATTATGTTTATGTAAGTCTCTGTTATCCCACATCTCTCCAAGACCTTTATCATGAAGGGGTGTTGGATTTTGTCAAAGGCTTTTTCAGCATCTAGTGAGATGATCATGTGATTTTTTTGTCTTTTTTTATTAATATTTTTTTATTTTCCATTTTAAATTTAGATAAGAAACAAGGTTGCTTCACAAGTCAGTACGAGGTCCCTCTCCCTTTCCCTCCCCTCCTCCCGTGCCCTCCCCCCTATCCCCCCCCCGTTATCCCCTCATTCCCCCAGGGAGGGCGAGGCCCTCCATGGGGGTGTCCATAGTCTGTCATTTCATATAGGGCAGGGCCTAGACCCTTCCCCAAGAGTTCAGGGTGAGAGTGCACCTCACATTGTTCTATGGGATTCCAGAGACCGTGTGTATACTTGGGATGGGTACTGATCTGCTGTCCAAGGCTCAATAGATTACCTAGGCCTCCTCACTGACACCCAGATTCATGGGGTCTTGATCAGTCCCATGCTGGATTCCCAGGCTGATGCCTGGGATTCAAGAGTTAACCTTTGTCTGGTCAGCTGTTTCTGGGGGTTCAACCAGCCCAGTCTTAATCCCTTTGATCATCAGTCCTCCCTCTCTGATACTTGCTTTCTTGAGTTCAGCTCAGTACTTAACCAGCCAGTAAATGAAGTTTCTGTTTCCCAGACTCTCTGGCAATGGGATTGTAGGCTGGCACTCCCCAGATCTATGTCTAAAATCCATATATGAATGAGTACATGCCATGTTTCTCTTTTTGTGACTTGGTTACCTCACTCAGGATGGTTTCTTCTAGTGTCATCCATTTGCCTGCAAATCTCATGATTCCATTATTTTTTTCTGCTGAATAGTACTCCATTGTGTAGATGTACCACATTTTCTCTATCCATTCTTCGGGTGAGGGACATCTAGGTTGCTTCCAAGTTCTGGCTATTACAAATAAAGCTGCTATGAACATAGTGGAACAGACATCTTTGTTATATGAATGGGTATCTTTTGGATATATGCCTAAGAGTGCAGTTGCTGGGTCTTGTGGTAGGTTTATTCCCATTTTTCTGAGGAATCTCCATACTGCTTTCCAAAGTGGCTGAACCAGTTGGCACTCCCACCAGCAATGGAGGAGTGTCCCCCTTTCACCACATCCTCTCCAGCATAAATTGTCATTGGTGTTTTTGATTTTAGCCATTCTGACAGGAGTGAGATGGTATCTCAGAGTTGCTTTGATTTGCATTTCCCGGATGGCTAAGGATGTTGAGCACTTTCTCAAGTGCCTCTCAGCCATTTTAGACTCCTCTATTGAAAACTCTCTATTTAGTTCTGCAGCCCACTTCTTAATTGGGTCCTTTGGTGTTTTGGAGACTTGCTTCTTGAGTTCTTTGTAAATTTTGGAGATCAACCCTCTGTCAGATGTGGCATTAGTGAATATTTTTTCCCATTCTGTGGGCTGCCTTTTTGTCTTGCTGACTGTGTCCTTTGCCTTACAGAAGCTTCTCAATTTCAGTAGGTCCCATTTATTAATTGTTGATCTCACTGTCTGTGCTACTGGTGTTATGCTCAGGAAGCAGTCTCCTGTACTAATTCTTTCAAGGGTACCACCCACTTACTCTTCTAAGAGGTTCAGTGTGGCTGGATTTATGTTGAGGTCTTTGATCGATTTGGACTTAAGTTTTGTGCATGGCGATAAACATGGGTCGATCCGCATTCTTCTACATGCCAGTCTCCAATTATGCCAGCACCATTTGTTGAAGATGCTTTCTTTATTCCATTGTATATTTTTAGCTTCTTTGTCAAAGATCAGATGTTCGTACGTGTGTGGGTTAATACCCGGATTTTCAATTCGATTCCATTGGTCTGCCTGTCTATATTTTTGCCAATACCAAGCTGTTTTCAGGACTATAGCTCTATAATAGACCTTGAGGTCAGGGATAGTGATGCCTCCGGACGTTGCCTTGTTGAACAGGGTTGTTTTGGCTATCCTGGGTCTTTTGTTTTTCCATACAAAATTGATTTTTGTTCTTTCATGGTCTGTGAAGAATTGTGCTGGAATTTTAATGGGGATTGCATTGAATCTGTAGATTGCTTTTGGCAGGATTGCCATTTTTACTACATTGATCGTACCTATCCAAGAGCATGGGGGATCATTCCATTTTCTGAGGGCTTCTTTAATTTCTTTCTTTAAAGATTCAAATTTCTTACGATACAGGTCTTTCACTTGTTTGGTTAGCGTTACCCCAAGGTATTTCATGTTGTTTGTGGCAATTGTAAAGGGTGATGCTTCTCTGATTTCTCTTTCAGCCCTTTTGTCATCTGTATATAGTAGGGCTACTGACTTTCTTAAGTTGATCTTGTAACCTGCCACTTTGCTGAAGGTGTTAATCAGCTGTAATAGTTCCCTGGTAGAGTTCTTTGGGTCATTGATGTAAACTATCATATCGTCTGCAAACAGTGAAAGTTTGACTTCTTCCTTCCCAATTTGTATCCCCTTGATCCCCCTTTGTTGTCGTATGGCTATAGCTAGAACTTCAAGTACCATGTTGAAATGGTATGGAGAGAGTGGACAGCCTTGTTTTGTTCCTGATTTTAGAGGAATTGCGTTGAGTTTCTGTCCATTTAGTTTGATGTTGGCTGTTGGTTTACTGTATATGGCTTTTATTATGTTTAAGGGTGTCCCTGTTATCCCAGATCTCTCCAAGACCTTTATCATGAAGGGGTGTTGGATTTTGTCAAAGGCTTTTTCAGCATCTAGTGAGATGATCATGTGATTTTTGTTTTTCAGCTTGTTTATATGGTGGATTACGTTGATGGATTTTCGTATGTTGAATCATCCCTGCATCCCTGGGATGAAACCTACTTGATCATGGTGAATGATTGTTTTGATGTGTTCTTGGATCCGATTTGCCAGTATTTTATTGAGTATTTTTGCATCAATGTTCATGAGGGATATTGGTCTGAAGTTCTCTTTCTTGGTTGTATCTTTGTGTGGCTTGGGGATCAAGGTTATTGAAGCCTCATAGAAAGAGTTTGGCAAAGACCCTTCTGCTTCTATTGTGTGGAACACTTTGAGAAGAATTGGTATAAGCTGTTCTTTGAATTTGTGGTACAATTCTGCACTGAGGCCGTCTGGACCTGGACTTTTTTTGGTTGGGAGACTTTTGATGACAGCTTCTATCTCCATAGGGGTTATAGGTCTATTTAAATTGCTTATCTGTTCTTGATTTAGTTTTGGCAAATAATAGCTGTCCAGGAAGTCATCCATTTCCTTTAAATTTTCGAATTTTGTGGAGTACAGGTTTTCAAAGTATGACCTAATGTTTCTCTGGATTTCCTCAGAGTCTGTTGTTATGTCCCCCTTTTCATTTCTGATTTTGTTAATTTGCGTGTTCACTCTCTGCTGTTTGGTAAGTTTGGACAAAGGTTTGTCTATCTTGTTGATTTTCTCAAAGAACCAACTCTTTGTTGCATTGATTCTTTGTATTGTTTTCCTGGTTTCTACTTTGTTGATTTCAGCCCTCAATTTGATTATTTCCTGGCGTCTACTCCTCCTGGGGGAGTTTGCTTCTTTGTGTTCTAGAGCTTTTAGATGTGATGTTAATTCTCTGGTATAACTGTTTTCCTGTTTCTTCATGTGAGCACTTAGTGCTATGAACTTCCCCCGTAGCACTGCTTTCAAAGTGTCCCATAGGTTTGGGTATGTTGTGTCTTCATTCTCATTGAATTCGAGGAAGTCTTTAATTTCTTTTTTTATTTCCTCTTTGACCCAGGGATGGTGCAGTTGAGCATTATTCAATTTCCATGAGTTTGTAGGTTTTCTGCAATTTGTGTTGTTGTTGAATTCTAATTTTAAGGCATGGTGGTCTGATAAGATGCATGGAGTTATTCCAATTTTTTGTAGCTGCTGAGGTTTGATATGTTGCCCAGTATGTGGTTGATTTTTGAGAAGGTTCCATGTGGTGGTGAGAAGAAGGTATATTCTTTTTTAGGTGGATGAAATGTTCTATAGATATCTTTTAATCCCAGTTGGTTCATTACTTCTATTAGACCCTTTGCTTCTTTGTTGAGTTCCTGTCTGGTATTCTTGTCTAGTGGTGAGAGTGGTGTGTTGAAATCTCCCACTATAACTGTGTGGGGCTTTAGATGAGATTTAAGTTCTAATAATATTTCTTTAACGAATGTGGATGCCTTTGTATTGGGGGCATAAATGTTCAGGATAGACACTTCGTCTTGATGGGTTTCACCTGTGATGTGTATGTAATGACCTCCTTCATCTCTTTTGATTGATTTTATTTTAAAGTCTAGTTTGTTAGATATTAGGATTGCTACCCCTGCTTGTTTCTTGGGTCCATTTGATTGGAAAATTTTTTCCCAACCTTTAACTCTCAAGTAATGTCTGTCTTTGAGGGTGAGGTGTGTTTCTTGTATGCAGCAGAAGGAAGGGTTCTGTCTTCGAATCCATTCTGCTAGTCTGTGTCTTTTTATGGGTGAGTTAAGGCCGTTAATATTGAGGGATATTAATGACCATTGATTGCTCATCCTTCTTCGTTTTGCGATGGTTGTTGTTGGTGGAATTATGGGTGGAAAAAAATATGGAACGCTTCACGAATTTGCGTGTCATCCTTGCGCAGGGGCCATGCTAATCTTCTCTGTATCGTTCCAATTTTAGTATATGTGCTTCCGAAGCGAGCACGATCATGTGATTTTTGTTTTTCAGCTTGTTTATATGGTGGATTACGTTGATGGATTTTCGTATGTTGAACCATCCCTGCATCCCTGGGATGAAACCTACTTGATCGTGGTGAATGATTGTTTTGATGTGTTCTTGGATCCGATTTGCCAGTATTTTATTGAGTATTTTTGCATCAAAGTTCATGAGGGATATTGGTCTGAAGTTCTTTTTCTTAGTTGTATCTTTGTGTAGCTTGCGGATCACGGTTATTGAAGCCTCATAGAAAGAGTTTGGCAAACACCCTTCTGCTTTTATTGTGTGGAGCACTTTCAGAAGAATTGGTAAAAGCTATTCTTTGAATTTCTGGTAGAATTCTGCACTGAGGCCATCTGGACCTGGACTTTTTTTGGTTGGGAGAATTTTCATGACAGCTTCTATTTCCATAGGGGTTATATGTCTATTTAAATTGCTTATGTGTTCTTGATTTAGTTTTGGCAAGTGATAGCTGTCCAGTAAGTCATCCATTTCCTTTACATTTTCGAATTTATGGAGTACAGGTTTTCAAAGTATGACCTAAAGTTTCTCTGGATTTCCTCGGAGTCTGTTGTCTCCCTTTTCATTTCTGATTTTGTTAATTTGCGTGTTCCCTCTCTGCTGTTTGATAAGTTTGGACAAAGGTTTGTCTATCTTGTTGATTTTTTCAAAGAACCAACTCTTCGTTGCATTAATTCTTTGTATTGTTTTCCTGGTTTCTACTTTATTGATTTCAGCCCTCAATTTGATTCTTTCCTGACATCTACTTCTCCTGGGGGAGTTTGCTTCTTTGT
This sequence comes from Mesocricetus auratus, assembly GCF_017639785.1. NCBI lineage: Eukaryota > Metazoa > Chordata > Mammalia > Rodentia > Cricetidae > Mesocricetus > Mesocricetus auratus. Next base: position 36,447 of record NW_024435196.1, on the reverse strand, counting down.
GTTCTAGAGCTTTCAGCTGTGATGTTAATTATCTGGTATAACTGTTCTCCTGTATCTTCATGTGAGCTCTTAGTGCTATGAACTTCCCCCGTAGCACTGCTTTCAAAGTGTCTCATAGGTTTGGGTATGTTGTGTCTTCATTCTCATTGAATTCGAGGAAGTCTTTAATTTCTTTTTTTATTTCCTCTTTGACCCAGGGATGGTGCAGTTGAGCATTATTCAATTTCCATGAGTTTATAGGTTTTCTGCAATTTATGTTGTTGTTGAATTCTAATTTTAAAGCATGGTGGTCTGATAAGATGCATGGAATTATTCCAATTTTTTTTAGCTGCTGAGGTTTGATATGTTGCCAAGTATGTGGTCGATTTTTGAGAAGGTTCCATGTGGTGGTGAGAAGAAGGTATATTCTTTTTATGTGGATGAAATGTTCTATAGATATCTGTTAATCCCAGTTGGGTCATTACTCATATTAGACCCTTTGCTTCTTTGTTGAGTTTCTGTCTGGTATTCATGTCTAGTGGTGAGAGTGGTGTGTTGAAATCTCCCACTGTAACTGTGTGGGGCTTTAGTTGAGATTTAAGTTCTAATAATGTTTCTTTAACGAATGTGGATGCGTTTATAATTGGGGCATAGATGTTCAGGATAGACACTTCATCTTGGTGGGTTTCACCTGTGATGAGTATGTAATGACCTCCTTCATCTCTTTTGATTGATTTTATTTTAAAGTCTAGTTTGTTATATATTAGGATTGCTACCCCTGCTTGTTTCTTGGGTCCATTTGATTGAAAAATTTTTCCCAAACTTTAACTCTCAGGTAATATCTGTCTTTAAGGGTGAGGTGTGTTTCTTGTATGCAGCAGAAGGAAGGGTTCTGTCTTCGAATGCATTTTGCTAGTGTATGTCTTTTTATGCCTGAGTTAAGGCCATTAGTGTTGAGGGATATTAATGACCATTGATTGCTCATGCTTCTCCAATTTGCGATGGTTGTTGTTGGTGGAATTATGTGTGGAATTTCACCCCTTTGTTCTTTTGGCTGTTGGTAGAGAGGGATTCTCTAATGCTTATGTTTTTCTGGTTGTAGTTAGCTTCCTTGGGTTGGAGTTTCCCTTCCAAAATTTTCTGTAGGGCTGGGTTGGTGGACACATATTGCTTGAATCTAATTTTGTCATGGAATATCTTGTTTTCTCCGTCTATAGTGATTGAGAGTTTTGCCGGGCATAGTAGTCTGGGTTGGCATCCCTGGTCTCTTAGTGTTGGTAGAATATCTATCCAGGACCTTCTGGCTTTCAGAGTTTCCATGGAGAATTCAGGTGTAATTCTGATAGGTCAGCCTTTATATGTTACGTGACATTTTTCCTTAGCTGCTCTTAATATCCTTTCTTTATTCTGTATGTTTTGGGTCTGGATTATTATGTGGTGAGGGGATGTTTTTGTGGTCCACTCTATTTGGTGTTCTGTAGGCTTTTTATACCTTCATTGGCATGTCTTTCTTAAGTTTGGGAAAGTTTTCTTCTATGATTTTGTTGACTATGCCTTCTGCCCCTTTGAGTTGGATTTCTTCTCCTTCTTCTATAACAATTATTCTTAGGTTTGGTCTTTTCATTGTGTCCCATATTTCCTGGATGTTTTGTGTTAAGGATTTGTTGGATTTAAAGTTTTCTTTGGTTGATAAATCCATTTCTCCTAGTGTATCTTCAACACTTGTGATTCTCTCTTCCATCTCTTCTATTCTGTTGTTAATGCTTGTATTTTTAGTGTCTGACTGTTGTCCAGCTTTTCTGTTTTCTGCCTTTCTTCAGATTGTGTTTTTTTTTAATATCTCTATTTTAGTTTTCAACCCTTGTAGTGTTTGCATTGCTTCTTGCAATTTTCTGTTTATTTTTTTCGTCTGTTTGTTGCCTTTTATGAATTTTTTGGTTTGTTCTTTCTTCCATTTCTTGCATTTTTTGGTTTGCTTTTTGTTCCATTTCTCGCATTTTTTGCTTCATTTCTTCTTCCATTTCCTGCCTTTTTTGGTTTGTTTTTTCTTCCAATTCTTGCATTATTTGGTTTGTTTTTTCTTCCATTTCTTGCATTTTTGGTTTGTTTTTTCTTCCATTTTTTGAGGGATTTTCCTATATCCTCTTTTAGGGCCTCTATCATTTTCATGAAAGTTCTTTTAAGGTCGTTCTCTTCTGCTTCCTTCGCATTGTAATGTTGGGGTCTTGCTGGTGTGGAGTCTCTGGAATCTGGCGGTGTCATATTTGTTTTTCTGTTGCTGACTGTGTTTTTGTATTGTCTCTTTCTCATCTCTTTTTCTAGTGGGTGCAGAAAGAGCCCCTTACTGGTCTGGGGACCAGAGTTTCCTTTTGGTGGATGCTAGCAAGTCCAATAATCTGGTGTTTCTTCTATTCCTTGTCCAAATGCTGGTACCGTGGGTGGAGAAGAAGAACAGGAATCTGGGGCGCTTAGCCTCCTACCTGGTCCCCTGGACCCTATGCTGGGTCCTGTTGTACCTGATCTAGAACAGCTACTCCCCTGGACTCCCTGGCTCCTCTGGTTTCCTGGTCTCGTTGGTGGGAGAGAAGATCTGGAGTCTGGGTTGCTTAGCTCCCCCTGGCATTGGGAGCCCTGTGCAGTTCCCAGGCGATCTGCAGGCACTGTAACACAGACCGGGAAGCCGGCCTGTTTACCTGAAGCTGCCGGGGGAACAGCTGCTTCCCTGGTCTCCAAGCCTCCTCTCGGTTCCTGGTCTTGTTGGTGGGAGAGAAGATCTCTAGTCTGGGGTGCTTGGCTCCCCCCAGGATTGGGAGTTCTGTGCAGTTCCCAGGCGATCTGCAGGCACTGGAACACAGGCCGGGAAGCTGGCCTGTTTCCCTGAAGCTGCCAGGGGAACAGCTGCTTCACTGGACTCCCAGCCTCCTCTCGGTTACTGGTCTCTTTGGTGGGAGAGAAGATCTGGAGTCTGGGATGCTTGGTTCCTGCTGGGATTGGGAGCTCTGTGCAGTTCCCAGGTGATCTGCAGGCACTGGAACACAGGCCGGAAACAAAGGAAACAAATCTTTGTGGGAAACTACGTGTGTAATATCTTGAAAACAAAGGATGCAACATTGATACAAATGATACAGCACTCTGTGAGAAACTATATACATAACTTCTTTTTTGTGATTTTTTATTATTACTTAATTTTAATTTTAAATTTAGTTTAGAAATAAGGTTGCTTCACAAGTCAATTCCATGTCCCTCCCCCATTCCCTTCCCTCCTCAGCTGAACTCATACCACCCCCCCATTATCCCCTCATTTCCCAAGGGAAGGTGAGGTCCTCCATGGGGATATACAATTCTGTCATTTCATCCATGGCAGGGCCTAGACCCTCCCCAAAGAGTTTAGAGTGAGAGTGCATCTCACATTGTTGGAATGGGTGCAAAGTCCATGTGGAGGACTGTTCCCCTCTCTCCACAACCTCTCCAGCATAAATTGTCTTCGGTGTTTTTTAATTTCGCCATTCTGGCAGGAGTAAGTTGGTATCTCAGAATTGTTTTGATTTGCATTTCCATGATGGCTAAGGATGTTGAGCACTTTCTTAAGTGTCTCTTGGCCATTTTAGCCTCATCTAATGAGAGTTCTCTGTTTAGTTCTGTACCCCACATTTTGATTGGATCCTTTGGTGTTTTGGAGTTCTTTTTAAATTTTGGAGAATATTGCTCTGTCAGATGTGGGGTAAGTGAATAACTTTTCCAATTCTATGGACTCCATTTCTGTCTTGTTGACTGTGTCCTTTGCCTTACAGAAATTTTTAGTTTCAAGAGGTCCCATTTGTTAATTGTAGATCTCAGTGTCTATGCCACTGGTGCTATGCTCAGGAAGTGGTATCTCCCATGTTCTCTTCTAAAAGTTTCAGTGTGGCTGGATTTATGTTGAGATCTTTGATCCATTTGGACTTAAGTTTTGTACAAGGTGATAAACATGGATCTATCTGCAGTCTTCTACATACCAGTGCCCAGTTATGCCAGCACCATTTGTTGAAGATGCTTTCTTTTTCCATTGTATAGTTTTAGCTTCTTTGTCAAAAATCAATTCTTCAGAGATGTGTCTGTTAAAATCAGGGTTTTCAATTCGGTTGCATTTGTCCACCTGCCTATTTTTGTCCCAATACCAAGCTGTTTTCAGGACTATAGTCCTATAATAGAGCTTGAAATCAGGTATGATGATGCCTCCTGAAATTCCTTTGTTGTATAGCATTGTTTTGGCTATCATGGGCCTTTTGTTTTTCCATATAAAGTTGATTAATGTTCTTTCCAAGTATGTGAAGAATTGTGAGGGAATTTTGATAGGGATTGCATTGAATCTGTAGAATGCTTTTGGCAAGATTGCCATTTTTATTATGTTGATCCTACCAATCCAAGCGCATGGGAGATCTTTCCATTTTCTGGTATCCTCCTTGATTTCTTTCTTTAAAACTAAAAGTTTTGATATACAGTTCTTTCACTTCCTTGGTTAATATTATCTCCAGATATTTGATGCTGTTTATACCTATCACTTCTTTGTCTGAATATAATAGGGCCACTGATTTTTTTGAGTTCAGCGTGTATCCTGCAAATTTGTTGAAGGTGTTTATCAGATCTAGGAGTTCCCTTGCAGAGTTTTTCAGGTCATCTATGTAAACTATCATATCATCTGAAAATCGTGAAAACTTGACTTCTTCTTTTCCTATTTGGATCCCCTTTATCTCCTTTTGTTGTCTTATTGCGATAGTCAGGGCTTCCAGTAGAATATTGAAGAGATATGGAGAGAGTTGACAACCTTATCTTGTTCCTGATTTTAGAGGAATTGCTTTGAGTTTCTCTCCATTTAATTCGAGGTTAGCTGTTGGTTTACTGTATATTGCTTTTATTATATTCAGGTATGTTCCTGTTATCCCTGATCTCTTCTTCTCTGAAGCCATCTGAGCCTGGGCTTTTTTTTTGGGAGACTTTTGATAACCGCTTTTATTTCATTAAGGTTTATAGGTCTGTCTAGATTGTTTATCTGCTCTTGATTTAGTTTTGTCAAGTGATATCTATCCAGGAAATTGTCCATTCCCTTTAAAATTTCAAATTTTGTGGAGTACAGATTTTCAAAGTATGGTCTGATGATTCTCTGGATTTCATCAGAGTCCGTTGTTATGGTCCCTTTTTCATTTCTGATTATGCTAATTAGCATGCTCTCTCTTTGTCTTTTGGTTAGTTTGGACAGAGGTTTGTGTATTTTGTTGATTTTCTCAAAGAACCAACTCTTTGTTTCATTGATTCTTCTCAATGTTCTCCTGGTTTCTACTTGATTGATTTCAGCCCTCAATTTGATTATTTCCTGGCGTCTGTTCCTGCTTGGTGAGTTTGCTTCATTTTGTTCTAGAACGTAAAGCTGTGCTATTAATTCTCTAGTATGACTGTTCTCCTGTTTCTTCATGAGGGCACATAGTGCTATGAACTTTCCTCTTAGCACTGCTTTCAAAGTGTCCCATAGGTTTGAGTATGTTGTGTCTTCATTCTCACTGAATTCGAGGAAGACTTTACCCAGGGATGGTGCAATTGAGCATTGTCCAATTTCCATGAGTTTGTGTGGTTTCTGCGAATTGTGTTATTGTTGAACTCTAATTTTAATGCATGGTGGTATGAGACGATACAGGGTGTTATTCCCATTTTTTTGTATCTGTGAAGTTTCATATTACATGGTCAATTTTAGAGAAGGTTCCATGTGAGGCTGAGAAAAAGGTATATCCCTTTGTGTTTGGGTGGAATATTCTATAGATGTCTGTTAAACACAGTTCTATTAGTTCCTTTGTTTCTTTGTTAAGTTTCTGTGTGTGGATCCTGTCTAGCGGTGAGAGAAGAGTGTTGAAGTCTCCCACTATTAGTGTGTGCGATTTTATGTGCAATTTGAACTATAGTAATATTTCTTTCACAAATGTAGGTGCCTTTGTATTTGGGGCATAGATGTTTAAAATTGAGACTTCATCTTGATGGACTATTCCTTTGATGAATATGAAATGTCATTCTTCATCTCTTTTGATTGATTTTAATTTGAAGTCTAGTTTGTTAGATATTAGGATTGCTACACCCGCTTGTTTCTTGGGTCCTCTTGATTGGAAAATCTTTTCCCAAACTTTTTCCCTGAGATACTGTCTTTCTTGGATGTTGAGATGTGTTTCTTGTATGCAGCAGAAAGATGGGTTCTGTCTTCATATCCATTCTGCTAGTCTGTGTCTTTTTATAGGCAAGTTGAAGCCGTTGACATTGAGGGATATCAATTGATTGATGATTCTTGTTTGTGCTTGATTTATTGGTGGTGAAGTTAATTTGTGTAGTTTCTCCTCCCTTTTTCTTTTGGTGATATGTAAAGTAGGATTATATATTGCCTGTGTCTTTGTGAGTGTAGTTATCTTCCTTGGATCTAAGTTTTCTTTCTAGCACTTTCTGTAGAACTGGATTCATGGACATGTATTGTTTAAATCTGGCTTTGTCATGGAATATTTTGTTTTCTCCATCTATGGTAATTGAAAGCTTTGCTGGATATAGAAGTCTGGCCTGGCATCCTTCTTCCCTCAGGGTTTGTAGGACATCTGCCCAGGATCTTCTTGCTTTCATCGTTTCCATTGAGAAGTCAGGTGTAATTCAGATAGGTCTGCCTTTATATGTTACTTGGCCTTTTTCTTTAGCTGCTCTTAATATTTTCTCTTTATTCTGTAGGTTTGATGTTTTGATTATTATATGGTGTGGTGACTCCTTTTTCTGGTCCAGCCTATTTGGTGTTCCGTAAGATTCTTGTATTTTCATAGGCATATCTTACTTTAGGTTAGGGAAGTTTTCTTCTATGATTTTGTTGAATATGGTTTCTGTACCTTTGAGCTGTATTTCTTTGCCTTCTTCTATACCTATTATTCTCAGGTTTTGCTTCTTCACGGTGTCCCATATTTCCTGGATATTTTCTGTTAGGGATTTATGGGTTTTGAGGTTTTCTTTGGTTGACGACTGTATATACTCTAATGAGTCTTCAACACCTGAGAGTCTCTCTTATAACTCTTGCATTCTATTGGTGATACTTACATCTGTAATTCCTGACGGTTTTCCCAGCTTTTCTATTTCCAGCATCCCCTCGTCCTGTGTTTTCTTTTTTGGTTCTATTTCAGCTTTCAATTCTTCAACTGTTTGAGTTGTTTCCTTCATTTGCTTAGTTGTTTTTTGTTGGTACTATTTAGATTCTTTGAGAGATTTGTTTATTTCTTGAATTTTTCCTCCATTTCATGGATTTTTTTGTTTGTTTGTTCTTCTCTTTCTTTACGGGATTTCCTCGATAGTTTTCAGTGAGTTATACGTGTAGATTTTCACCAAGTGTTCTACAGTTAACTTTAAATAAGTTATATGTGTAGGTTCTCAGACAGTGTTGTATAGTTAATTTTCAATTAGTTACACGGTTAGATTCTCAGAAAGTGTTGTATCGTTAGTTTTCAAGACGTCACATTTATAGATCCTCACACAGTGTTGTATCATTATTTTTTAATATGTTACAAGTGTACATTCTCAGACAGTGTTGTATCATTGATTTTCAATATGTTACACGTGTATATTCTCACACAGTTTTGTGTCATTAATTTTAAAAAGTTACATATAGATTCTCAGATAGTATTGTATCGTTAGATTTCCAGAAGTTACTAATATAGTTTCTCACACAGAGTTATTTCGTTAGTTTTAGAGAAGTTATGCATTCACTTTAGAACCCAGAGTTGTGTCGTTATATTTCAAGAAACTATATAGAAATATTCTCACAACATACTTTATCGTTATTTTTCAAGAAGTTAGGCAAATAGATACTCATACAGTGTTGCATCATTTGTTTTTAATAAATTACACATGTGGATTCTCTCACAGTGTTGTATCATAAGGTTTCAAGAAGTTATTTCAAAAAGTTACGTAGAAAGATTGTCACACAGTGCTTTATCATTTGTGTTCTATAAGTTATGATATAGATTCTCACACAATGTTGTATCATTAGTTTTCAATAAGTTATACATATAGATTCACTCACAGTGCTGTATCATTAGTTTTCAAGAAGTTATTTCAAGAATTTATGTAGAGAGATTCTCACACATAGCTGTATGGTTAGTTTTCCAGAACTTACATATATAGAAACTCACTCTGTATTGTATCCTTAGTTTTCAAGCAGTTATGCATTTAGTTAGGAACTCAGTGTTGCAACTTTAGATTTCAAGAAGTTACGTTTATAGATTCTCATACAGTACTGTGTAGATAGCTTTCAATAAGTTATGATAAATATTCTCACACAGTGTTGTATCGTTAGTTTTCAAGAAGTTACACATGTATATTCTCATGACACTGTTGTATCACTGGTTTTCAAGAAGTTACGCTTATAGATTCTCACACAGCATTGTATCTTTATTTTTCAATAAGTTACATGTATAGATTCTCAAACAGTGTTGTGTCCTTTATTTTCAAGAAATAATGCATATAGATTCAAACACAGTGTTGTATCGTTACTTTTCAATAAGATACATGTGTAGGTTCTCAGACAGTGTTGTATCGTTAGTTTTCAAGAAGTTACACGTGTAGATTCTTAGTCTTGTTTCATTTCAATAAGTTACAAATGTAGATTGTCACACAGTTTTGTATCATTAGTTTTTCAGTAGTTACTAATGTAGTATCTCACACAGTGTTATTTCACTAGTTTTCAATAAGTTATGCATTCAGTTCTGTACTTTATTTTTAAGAAGTTATGTCTATAGATTCAAACACAGCTTTGTATCGTTGCTTTTCAATAAGGTACACGTGTAGAATCTCAGAGAGTGTTGTTTCGTTAGTTTTCAATATGTTACACGTGTAGAATCTCAGACAGTGTTGTATTGTTAATTTTCAATAATGTACACGTATAGTTTCTCAGACAGATACGAATATAGATTCTCACACAATGTTGTACCTTTTGTTTTGAAGATGTTACAAAGTATCCCACAAAGTGTTGTTTCCTTTGTTTTCAATAAGTTTTGCATATAGATGTGCAGGCAGCTTTGTATCGTTAGTTTTCAAGAAGATATGCATGTAATTTCTCACACTTTATTGTATCGTTAGTATTTTAGAAGTTACACATGTAGTATCTCACTCAGTGTTGTATCCTTATTTTTCATGGAGATACACGTGTAGATTCTCAGACTGTTTTGAGTCCCTTATTTTCAAGAAGATACACATAATGATACAAACACAATGCTGTATCGTTATTTTTCAATAAGATACACGTGTAGTTTCTCACAAAGTGTTGTATTATTACTTTTCAATTCGTTACGCGTTTAGATTCTCACACAGTGTTGTATCTTTAATTTTCAATACTTTACAAGTGTAGATTCTCAGACAGTGTTGTGTTATTTATTTTCAAGTAGTTATGCATATAGATTCAAACACAGTTTAGTATTGATACTTTTCAAAAAGATACACGTGTGGTTCTCAGACAGTGTTGTATTGTTAGTTTTCAAGTTGTTACACATGTAGTTTCTCACACAGTGTTGTATCATTAATTTTCAATAAGTTATACATGTAGATTCTCAGAGAGTGTTGTATTTATATTTTGCAGAAGTTACTAATGTAACTGACACAGAGTTATTTCGTTAGTTTTCAAGAAGTTATGCACTCAGTTTAGAACGCAGAGTTGTATTGTTAGATTTTAAGAAGTGACGTAAACAAATTCTCAAACTGTGTTTTACCGTTAGTCTTCAAGAAATTACTTGCATAGATTCTCACACAGTTTTGTATCGTTATTTTTCAAGAAGTTATGTATTCAGATTAGAACTCAATTTTGTATCGTTAGATTTCAAGAAGTTATGCTTATAGATTTTCACACAGTGTTTTGTCATTAGTTTTCTATATGTTACACGTGTAAATTCTCAAAAAGTGTTGTGTCATTTATCTTTAAGAAGTTATGCATATAGATTCAAACACAGTGTTATATCATTGCTTTTCAATAAGATACATATGTAGATACTCAGACAGTGTTGTTTTGTTAGTTTTCATTCGTTTTCAAGTTGTTACATATGTAGTTTCTCACTCAGTGTTGTATCGTTACTTTTATAGAATTTACATGTGTAGATTCTCACACAATTTTGCTTCTTTAGTTTTCAAGAAATTACACGAGTAGATTCTCAGACAGTGTTTAATCCTTGATTTTCAAGTAGTTATGCATATAGAATCAAACACGGATTTGTATCGTTACTCCAATAAGACACATATTATTTTCTCACACTGTGTTGTATCGTTAGGTTTCAATAAGTTACATGTGTAGATTCTCAGACAATGTTGTATCGGTAGTTTTCAATTAGAAACACGTGTAGATTCTCATACAGTGTTGTGTCCTTTAGTTTCAAGTAGTTACACAAAAAAATTCAAACTCAGTATTGGATCGTGACTTCTCAATATGATACATGTGTAGGTTCACAGAGAGTGTTGTATCGATATTTTTCAAGTGGTTAGACATGTAGAGTCTCACACAGTGTTGTATTGTTAGTTTTCAAGTAGTTACATGTGTAGATACTGACACAGTGTTGTATCTTTAATTTCAATATGTTACACGTGTAGAAATTCTTAGACGGTTTTGTATTGTTAATTTTCAATAAGTAACACGTGTAGATACGAAGACAGTGTTGTATCGTTTTTTCCAAGAAGTGACGCTTATACATTCTCACACAGTTTTGTGTCGTTAGTTTTCAAGAAGTTATGCATTCAGTTTTGTAATCAGTGTTGTATCTTTAGATTTTAAGAAGTTAAATATATAGAGAATCACACATTGTTGTATCGTTAGTTTTCAATAAGTTACGAATATTGATAATCACACAATGTTGTATCATTTGTTTTCAAGAAGTCACTCATGTAATTTCGCTTAAATTGTTTCCTTTGTTTTCAATAAATTACAATTATAGATGTGCATGAATATTTGTATCGTTAGTTTTCAAGTAGTTATGCATGTAGTTTCTCACACTGTGTTATATCATTAGTTTTCAAAAAGTTACACATGTAGATTCTCACCCAGTGTTGTATTGTTAGTTTTCAAGAATTAATGACTGTAGTTTCTAAAGAGAGTTTTGTATACTTTTGTATTCAAGAAGTTAAACGTATAGATTCTCACAGTGTTGTAACATTAGTTTTCAATATGTTACACATGTAGATTCTCACGTGGTGTTGTATCTTTAATTTTCAATAAGTTAAACCTGTAGATTATCAGAGATATGTGTTCTTTATTTTACAGAAGTTACTCATATAGATTCAAAAACAGTGTTTTATCGTTGCTTTTCAGTAGGATACACGTGTAGATTCTCAGACTGTTTTTTATCATTAGCTTTCAAGAAGTTTCGCTTATAGATTTTCACACAGTGTTGTATCATTAGTTGTCAACAACTTATACGTGTAGATTCTCAAGACAGGGTTGTATCACTAGTTTTCAACACTTTACACGTGTATATTCTCACACAGTGTTGTATTTTTATTTTTCAATAAATTACACGTGTGGATTATCACACAGTGTTGTGTCATTTATTTTCAAGAAGTTACGCATATAGATTCAAACACAGTGTTGTATCATTACTTTTCAATGAGGTACATATGTAGGTTTTCAGACAGTGTTGTATTGTTAGTTTTCAAGTAGTTACACATGTAGTTTCTCACAGAGAATTGTATAGTTAGTTTTCAATTAGTCATGCATATAGTTTCTCACAGTGTCGTATCATTAGTTTTCATGAAGTTACAAGTGTAGATTCTCAAACAGTGTTGTATCATTTATTTTCAACATGTTATACGAGTAGATTCTCACATAATGTTGTATCTTTAATTTTAAATGAGTTACAAGTGTAGATTCTCAGACAGTGTTGTGTTCTTTATTTTCAAGTAGTTACAGATATAAATTCAAACACAATGTTGTATCATTACTTTTCAGTAAGATGCACGTGTAGATTCTCAAACAGTGTTGTATCATTAATTTACAATGTGTTATACCTGTAGATTCTCACCCAGTGTTGTAGCGTTCATTTTCAATCAGTTACACGTGTGGATTCTCAGAGAGTGTTGTATTGGTAATTTACAATATCTTACACATATAGATTCTCAGACAGTGTTGTATCGTTAGTTTCCCAGTAGTTACTAATGTAGTTCTCACACAGATTTATTTCTTTAGTTTTCAAAATGTTATGCATTCAGTTTAGATCTCAGAGGTGTATCATTAGATTTCAGGAAGTTTCTTAGCTAGATTCTCACACAGTGCTATATCGTTAGTTTTCAAGAAGTTACGCACATAGATTCTCACACAGTGCTGTGTCATTAGTTTTCAATAAGTTACACGTGTATATTCTCAAAACAGTGTTATATCACTTGTTTAGAACAAGTTACGATTATTGTGTTTTATTGTTTGTCTTTGAAAAGTTACACATGTAGATTCTCTCACAGTGTTGTATCATTTGTTTTCAAGATGTTACTCACATAGTTTCCCACAAAGTGATGTTACCTTTTTTTCATTAAGTTACTTGTATAGATGTGCAGGCAGCTTTGTATCGTTAGTTTCCAAGAAGATATGCATGTACCTTCTCACACTGTATTGTGTCATTAGTTTTCAAGAAGTTACATGTGTAGATTCTCAGACAGTGTTGTATCTTTAATTTTCAATAAGGAACACATGTAGATTCTCAGACAGTGTTGTGTCCTTTATTTTAACGAAGTTTCGCATACAGATTCAAACACAGTGTTGTATTGTTACTTTTCAATAAGATACACATGTAGATACTCAGACAGTGTTGTATTGTTAGTTTTAAAGTGGTGACACATGTAGTTTCTCACAAAGTGTTGTATCGTTTGTTTTCATTTTGTTACACGTGTATATATTCAGACAGTATTGCATCGTTAATTTTTAAATAAGTTATATGTGTAGATTCTCTGACAGTTGTATTGTTAGTTTTCAAGAAGTTTCGCTAATAGATTCTCACAGAGTGCTGTATCATTATTTTTCAAGAAATTATGCATGAAGTTTCTCACACTGTGTCGTTTCGTTAGTTTTCAATATGTTACACATCTAGTTTCTCACACAGTGTTGTATGGTTAATTTACAATAAGATACACTTGTGGGTACTTCCACAGTGTTGTATTGTTTGTTTTCAAGAAGTCACATATATAGTTTATCACACAGTTTTTTATCATTAGTTTTCAAGAAGTTACACGTGAAGATTCTCAGATAGTTTTGAGCCCTTTATTTTCAAGAAGTTTACACATATAAATTCAAACACAGGATTGTATCGTTACTTTTCAATAAGATACATGAATATTGTTGAATCATTAGTTTTCAATAAGTAACACATGCAAATTCTCACACACAGCGTTGTTTCTTGAGTTTTCAAGAAGTTGTAAATGTTTTTTCTCACACAGTGTTGTATCGTTTGTTTTTAAGAAGTTGTAAATGTAGTTTCTCATACAGTGTTATATCATTAGTTTTCAAGATGTTATACATGTATTTTTCACACAGTGTTGTATCTTTAGTTTTCAAGAAATTACACATGTAGATTCTCAGACAGTGTTGATTCTATTATTTTCAAGAAGTTACCCATATAGATTCAAGAACAGGATTGTATCATTACTTTTCAATAAGATACATGTTTAGTTTCTCACACATATTAGTTTTCAATATGTAACACGTGTAGATTCTCAGACAGTGTTGTTTCAGTAATTTTCAATAACTTACACGTGTAGATTCTCACACAGTGTTGTATCGTTATTTTTCATTAAGTTACACATGTAGATTCTCAAGACAGTGTTGTATCGTTATTTTTCAAGAAGTTACACACATAGATACTCACACTCTGTTGTATCTGTTGTGTTTAAGCAGTTACACCTGTCGATTCCCTCACTTGTTGTATTGCTAGTTTTCAAATTGTTATGCATGTAGTTCCTCAAACGCTGTTTGGTCATTAATTTTAATAATTTACACATGGAGATTCTCACAATATGTTGCATCATTAGTTTTCAAGAATTTACCTATATAGATTCTAACTCAGTGTTGTCTTGTTAGTTTTCAATAGGTTACATGCATGGATTCTCAAACAGAATTTAATCATTAGTATTTAAGAAGTGTTAGTTAGTTTTAAGAAGTTAGGCAAGAAGTTTCTCACACTGTGCAGTTTCATTGGTTTTCAATATGTTAACATGTCTATTTACACACACAGGATTGTATCGTTAGTTTTCAATAAGATGCACGTGTAGATTCTTGCACAGTGTTGTATCGTGATTTTTCAAGGAGTTGTAAATGTAGTTTCTCAAATAGACTTGTATCGTTTGTTTTCAAGAAGTTACACTTGTAGATTCTCACACAAGGTGGTTTCGTTAGTTTTCCATAAGTTACATGTGTAGATTCTCACACTCTTCTATGTTAATTTTCAAGAAGATGTATGTTTAGAATCTCACACACAGTTATTTCATTAGTTTTCAAGAAGTTATGGCTGTAGATTCTCACTCAGTGTTGTATCATTAGTTTCCAAGAAGTTCTGCTTATAGATTCTTATGCAGTGTAGTACTGTTAGTTTTCAAGAAGTTATGAATATAGATTCTCACACAGTGTTTTAACGTTAGTTTTCAAGATGATAACACGTAGTTTCTCACCCAGTGTTGTATATTTTTTTCTAGAAGTTACATTTGTAGATTCTCACACAGTGTTGGATCCTTAGTTTTCAATAAGTTACACGTGTATATTCTTACAAAGTGTTGTATAGTTAATTTTCAATAAGATACACTGGTAGATTCTCATACAATGTTGTATCGTTTCAATAAGTTACACGTGTATATTCTTACAAAGTGTTGTATAGTTAATTTTCAATAAGATACACTGGTAGATTCTCACACAATGTTGTATCGTTAGTTTTCAAGAAGTAACGAATATAGAATCTCACACAGATTTGTATTGTTAGTTTTCAAGAAGTTTCACATGTAATTTCTCACACAGTGTTGTATTTTTTGTTTTCAAGAACTACTCATGTAGTTTCTAACAATGAGCTTATCGTTAGTCTTCAATAAGTTACATATGTAGATTCTCAAACAGTGTTGTATCGTTAATTTTCAATAAGATACACGTGTGTATTCTCACATAATATTGTATCGTTAGTTTTCATGAAGTCATGCATACTTTTCATGTAATTACACATGAAGTTTCTCATAGAGTTTCATATAGTTTTTATAAGAAGTTACACATGTAGATTATCATGCAGTTTTGTTCCGTTAAATTTCAAGAAGTTACGCTCATAGACTCTTACAGTGTTGTTTCATTTGTTTTCAAGAAGTTACAGATGTAATTTATCACACTTTGCTGTATTGTTAGTTTTCAATAAGTTACACATCTACTTTCTCACATAGTGTTGTATCATTAGTTTTCAAGAACTTACTAATGTAGTTTCTCACACAGAGTTATTTCATTAGTTTTCAAGAAGTTATGCGTGAAGTTTCTCAGAGAGCGTTTTATCGTTAATTTTCAAGAGCATACGCTTATAGATTCTTACACTGTGTTGTATCATTAGATTGCAAGAAGTTATGCATATAGATTCTCAGAAAGTGTTGAATCGTTTGTTTTCAAGATGTTATACATTAAGTTTCTTACAGAGTGTTGTATCGTTTGTTTTCAAGAAGTTACACATGGAGTTTACCACACTGAGCTGTTCATTACTTTCAATTAGTTACACGTGAAAATTCTCCCATAGTTTTGTATCGTTAGTTTTCAGTAAGTTACGATATAGGTTCTCACACAGTGTTGTATCATTAGTTTACAGTAAGTCATACATGTAGATTCTCAAGACAGTGTTGTGTCATTAGTTTTCAAAAAGTTATGCTCATAGATTCTAACACAGTGTCATATGTTTAATTTTCAAAACATTACATGTATAGACAGTGTTGTGTCCTTTATTTTCAAGAAGTTACACAAAAAGATTCAAACCCAGTATTGTATCGTTACTTTTCAATTAGATACACGTGTAGATTCTCAGACAATATTGTATCATTAGTTTTCACGCAGTTACACATGTAGTTTCTCACACAGTGTTGTATCGTTAGATTTCCAGATTTTACTAATGAAGTTTCTCACACAGAACTATGTCATTTTTGAAGAAGCTTTGCATTCAGTTTAGAACTGAGAGTTATGTAGATAGATTCCCACACAGTGCTGTATTGTTAGTTTTCAAGATGTTATACATGTAGATTTTCTAACAGTGTTTAATAAGATACACGTGTAGATTCTCAGACAATGTTGTATCGTTAGTTTTCAAGTACTTACACATGTAGGTTCTCACACAGTGTTTTATCGTTAGTTTTCAATAAGTTACACGTGTAGATTCTCAGACAGTTTTGTATCATTATTTTTCCAGATGTTACTAATGTAGTTTCTCACACCGTTATTTCTTTAGTATTCCAGAATTTATGCATTCAGTTTAGAACTCAGAGTTGTATCATTAGATTTCAAAGAGTTGCATAGATATATTCTCACACAGTGCTTATCATTAGATTTCAAGAAGCTATACACATAGATACTCACACAGAGTTGTATTGTCTGTTTTTTAAGAAGTTATATATGTAGATTCTTTCATAGTGTTCTATCATTAGTTTTCAAGTTGTTAAGTATGTATTTTCTCAAACAGTGCTCTGTCGTTAATTTTTATAAGTTACACATGGAGATTCTCACATTGTGTTGAATAGTGAGAATCTATAGGTGTAATTTATTGAAAACTAAATATACAACACTGTGTAATTATCTACACATGTAACTTATTGAAATCTAAAGATACAATGCTGTGTGAGAATCTACACTTGTAACCTATTGAAAAGTAAAGATAAATCATTCTGTGAAATTCTGCACGTGCAACTTCTTGAAAATTAATGGTACAATGCTTTGTGACAATTTACATGTCTACCTTATTGAAAACTAACGACACAACGCTGTGTGAGTTTCTACACATGTACCTCATTGAAAACTAACGATACTATGCTGTGTGAGAACCTACATGTGTACCTTATTGATAAATGACGATACAAAAATGAGTAAGGATCTATTATTTTAACTGCTTGAAAATAAGCGATACAACACTTTGTGAGAAACTACATTCGTAAATTCTAGAAGGCTGACGACACAACACTGTGTGAGTTTATACAGGTGTACTTTATTGAAAACTAACTGTACAAAGCTGTGTGAGAATCTACACATGTAAATAATTGAAAACCTAACGACACCACACTGTGGGTGATTCAACACATGTAACTTATTGAAAACTAACGATACAATGCTGTGTGACAATCTACACGTGTAACTTATAGAAAACTAACTATTCAACGCTGTGTGAGATTCTACAAGTGTACCTTATTGAAAACTAATGCTATATCGCTGTGTGATAATCTACACATATATTGTATTGAAAAATAACGAAACAAGGCTGTGTGAGATTCTACACTATTACCTTATTGAAAACTAGCGATACAACACTGTGTCAGAAACTACATGCATAATTCCTGAAAACTAACGATACAATTCTGTAACTAACGATCCATCCCTGTGAGAGAATCTACACGTGTAAGTTATTGAAAACAAATGACACAAGACTGTGTGCGATTCTACATGTGTAATTTATTGAAAATTAACTCTACAAAGGTTTGTGTTAATCTACACATGTAACTTATGGAAAACTAATGATACAAAGCTATGTGAGATTCTACATGTGTACCTTATTGAAAATTAACGATACAACGCTGTATGAGAACCTATGTGTGTACTTTATTGAAAACTAATGGTACAACACTTTGTGAGAGTCTACATGTGTACCTTATTGATAACTATCCACTAAACATTGTGTGAGAAACTACATGCGTACTTTATTGAAAGCTAACGATAAAATACTCTGTGAGAATCTACACGTGTAACTTATTGAAAACCAGCAATACAACGATGTGTGAGATCTACACGTGTACCTTATTGAAAACTAACGATACAATGCTATGTGAGAATCTATATGTGTACCTTATTGAAAATTAAGCATACAACGCTGTTTGACAATCTACACGTTTACGTTTTGTAAACAAATGAAACAAAGCTGTGTGAGAATCCACACTCATACCTTATTGATAACTATCACTGTGTGAGAATCTGTAAGCATAATTACTTGAAAACTAGGGATACAATACTGTATGAGAAACTACATGCATAAATTCTTAAAAAATAACGACACAACACTGTATGTGAATTATAAGAGATACCTCTTAAACCATCAATACAACACTGTGTGAGGAACTACGTGTGTAACGACTTGAAAACTAACCATACAGCACTGTGTGGGAATCTATATACATAACTTCTTGAAATCTAATGATACAACACTAATTGAGAATCTACACATGTACTTTATTGAAAACTAATGACACAACACTCTGTGAGAAACTACATGTGTAACATATGGAAAACTAACGATATAACACAGTGTGAGATTCTACACATGTAACTTCTTCAAAACTAACCTTATAACCTTGTGTTAGAAACTACCTGTGTAAATTGTTTAAAACTAAGGAAACAACTCTGTCTGAAAATATATAAGTGATACTTCTTGAAACCATCAATATAACACTGTGTGAGGAACTACATGCGTAACTTTTTGAAATCAAATGATACAACGCTGTGTGAGATTCTAATCTGCAACTTATTGAAAACTAATACTTCAAAACTTTGTGATAATCTACACGTGTACCTTATTGGAAACTAACGATACAATGCTGTGTGAGATTCTACACGTGTACCATACTGATAACTAATGATATATCAATGTGGGAGAATCTATAAGTGTAACTACTTGAAAACAAGCGATACAACACTTTATGAGAAACTACATGCATAAATACTTGAAAACTAACTATACAATGCTGCTTGAGATTCTACACGTGTACCTTATTGAAAACTAATGATACAATACAGATTGAGATCCAACACTGTGTGTGATTCTACACGTGTAA
Organism: Mesocricetus auratus; assembly: GCF_017639785.1. NCBI lineage: Eukaryota > Metazoa > Chordata > Mammalia > Rodentia > Cricetidae > Mesocricetus > Mesocricetus auratus. Next base: position 17,430 of record NW_024435196.1, on the reverse strand, counting down.
CTTATTTACAACTAATAATCTACTCGTGAATTTTTTTGAAAACTAATGATACAAAGCTGTGTGAGATTATACATATGTACCTTATTGAATACTAACAATATAACTCTGTGTGAGAATCTATATGTGTACCTTATTGAAATTTAATGATACAACGCTGTGTGAGATTCTACACATGTATCTCATTGAAAACAAGTGATACAAAGCTGTGTGAGAATCTACAGGTGTAACATATTGAAAACTAACCATACAACACTGTTTGAGAATATACCTGTGTAAATCTTGGAAACTATCGACACAACACTGTGTGAGAAAACACATGTGTAATTTCTTGATAACTAATGATACAACACTGTGTGAGAATCTAAAGGTTTAATTTATTGAATACTAAAGATAAAACGCTGTGTGAGATTCTACACGTGTACTGTATGGATAAATAAAGATACAACAATGTGTGAGAATATAAGTGTAACTACTTGAAAACACACGATACAACACTGTTTGAGAAACTACATGCGTAATGTCTTGACAACTAACCATAAAATGCTCTGTGAGATTCCAAATCTGTACCTTAATGAAAATAAAGGATACAAAGCTGGTTAGATTCTAAGGTGTATCTTATTGAAATCTAAAGATACAATGCTGTTTGAGAATCTACACGTGTACCTCATTGAAAACTAACGATACAATACAGTTTGAGATCTACCTGTGCAAATTCTTAGAAACTATGAACACAAAACTTTGTGAGAAACTACATGTGAAATTTCTTGAAAACTAACAATAAAACACGGGTAACGTATTGAAATCTGAAGATACATCACTGTGTGAGAAACTACCCGTGTAACATCTTGAAAACTAATGGTACAACACTGTGTGAGAATCTACATGTGTAACTTCTTAGAAACTATCGATAAAACACTGTGTGAGTACCTACATGTATATCTTATTGAAAACTAATGACAGAACACTGTATGTGACTCTTAAGCAATACCCCTTGACAACCTTCAATACAAAACTGTGTGAGCATTCGGGTGCTGGTGGTGCAAGCCTTTAATCTCAGCACTCGGGAGGCAGAAGCAGGCAGATCTCTGTTAGTTCAAGGCCGGGCTGGACCAACAGCCTCCAAAACAATACAGAGAAACCCTGTCTCCTAAAAACCAAAAAAACCTGTGTGAGGAACTACATGCATAACTTATTGAAATTGAAAGATACAACTCTGTGTGATAATCTACACGTGTACCTTATTGAAAACGAACAATAAAATCTTTGTGAGAATCTACACCTGTAACTTATTTGAAACTAACAGTACATCACTGTGTGAGAATCTACACATGTACCTTATTGAAAACTAATGAAACAACACTGTGTGATAATCTAAACGTTTAACTTATTGAAAACTAACGTCACAATGCTGTGTGGGAATCTACGCGTATATCTCATTGAAAAAAAAGATAGAACACAGTTTGAGAATTTACCCCTGTAAACTCTTGAAAAATATTGATACAACACTGTGTGAGAAACTACATGCGTAATTGCTTGAGAACTAACGATAGAAAACTGTGTGAGAATCTGTAAATGTAACTACTGGAAAACTAGCAATACAACACTGTATGGGAAACTACATGCATAGATTCTTGATAACTAATGATACAACGTGATTCTACACGTGTACCTTATTGAAAACTAACGACACAACCCTGTGAGAGATAAAACATTGCACCTTATCGAATACTAACAAGACAATGCTGCGTGAGAACCTACACGTGTATCTTATTGATAACTAATGATACAGCAATGTGTGAGTGTCTATAAATGTAACTATTGAAAACAAGCCATACAACACTGGGTGATAAACTACACACGTAAATTATTGAAACGATACAACGCTGTGTGAGATTCTACACATGTACCTTAGTGATAACTAACGATACAATAAGCATAAGTACATGAAAACACGCCATAGAACACTATATGTGTATATTCTTCAAAACTAACTATACAACTCTGTGTGAGATTCTACACATAGACCTTATTGAAAAGTCATGAAAAAACCTGTGTGAAATTCTACACATGTACCTTATTGAAAACTAACTATACAATGCTGTGTGAGAATCTACAGGTGTAACTTATTGAAAACAAACTATCCAAATCTGTGTGAGAATCTATACGTGTATTAATTAAAAAATAACGACACAAGTCTGTGTGTGATTCTACACGTGAACTTATTGAAAACTAACACTACAACGCTGTGTGATAATCTAAACATGTAACTTATTGAAAATTAATGAAACAACGATGTGCTAGAATCTACAAGTGTAACTTATTGAAAGCAAACGATACAAAGCTTTGTGAGACTCTACAGGCGTAGTATTGAAAACTAACGTTACAATGCTGTTTGAGGATCTATACGAGTACCTCATTGAAAACTAACGATGCAAAACAGTTTAAGAATCTACCTGTGTAACTTCTTGGACACTATCGACACAACACTGTGTGAAAACTACATGCGTAATTTCTTGAAAACAAACGATACAACACTGTGTGAGAATCTACATGTGTACCTTCTTGGAAAAAACAATAAAACACTGTTTGAGAAACAACATGCATATCTTATTGAAAACTAACAACACAACACTGTATGCGTATCATAAGCGATACCTATTGAAAGTCATCAATACAACACTGTGTGAGGAACTATATTTGTAACTTCTTGGAAACTAATGATACAACACTGTGTGAGAATCTACTCGTGTTACTTCTTCAAAACTAACGCTACAACACTGTGTGAGATTATACAAGTATACCTTATTGAAAAATTAGCGATGCTTTGTGAGAATCTACAGGTATACCTTAATGAAAACTCCAGAAACAACATAGTGTCAGAAACTACATGTATAACATATGGAAACCTAACGATATAACACTATGTGAGAATCTACACATGTAACATCTTCAAAACTAACCTTTTAAACTTGTATGAGAGCCTACATGTGTTACTTGTTGAAAACTAATGAAACAACACTGTGTGAGAATCTATAAGTGATACTTTGTTTAAACCATCAATACAACACTGGGTGAGGAACTACATGCACAATTTCTGGAAAACTAAGGATAAAATGATGTGAGAGATTCATCACGTGTACCTTTTGAAAGCTACCAATAGAATCTACAGGTGTAACTTATGGAAAAATTAATATACAACACTGTGTAAGTTTCTACACGTATAACTTATTGAAAACAAAAAATCAATGCTGTGTGAGTATCTACACCTGCAACTTATTGAAAACTAATTATACAACAATGTGTGAGATTCTAATCATGCAACTTATTGAAAACAAACACTACAACTCTGGGTGATAATCTACACGTGTAAATTATTAAAACTAACGACACAATAATCTGTGAGAATCTACACATTTTCCTTATTGAAAACTAATGATACAACGCTGTATGAGAATCTACAGGTGTAACGTATTGAAAACTAATGATACCACATAGTTTCAGAATCTACCCATGTAACCTCTTACAAAATATCGATATAAGACTGTGTGATTCTACAAGCATAGTTTCTTGAAAATTAACAATACAACACTGTGTGAGAAACTACATGTGTAGCATATGGAAAACTAACGATATAACACTGTGTGAGAATCTACACATGTTACTTCTTCAAAACTAGCCTTGATAAACATGTATGAGAAACTACATGTGTAACATGTTGAAAACTAATGATACAACGCTGTGTGAGATTCTACACGTGTACCTTATTGAAAACTAAGGATACAAAGCTATGTGTGAATCCACACGTGTAACTTAAATATAAATAACAATACAACAATGTGTGAGAATCTACAAATGTACCTTATCAAAAACTAAGGATACAAAGCTATGTGTGAATCTACACGTGTAACTTATATATAACTGACAATACAACAATGTGTGAGAATCTACACGTTACATTATTGAAAACAAATAACACAATGGTGTGTGAGAATCTACAGGAGTAGCTTATTGAAAACTAACGATCGAACGCTGTTTGAGAATCTACAAGTGTAAATTATTGAAAACTAACGATACAACACTGTGTGAGAAAATACTTGTGTAACTTATGGAAAACTAACGATATAACACTGTGTGAGATTCTACATGAGAACCTTATTGAAAACTAATGATACAAAGGTGTGTGAGATTCTTCAGGTGTAACATATTGAAAACTCAAGATAAAACACTGTGTAAGTATCTCTATGTGTAACCTATTGAAAACTAACAATACAAATGATACAACACTCTGTGAGAATGTACACATGTAACTTCTTCAAAACAGGCCTTATAACCTTGTGAGAGTAACTACATGTGATACCTCTTGAAAACCATCAATACAAAACTGTGTGAGGAACTATGCATGTACCTTATTGAAAACTAACAATACAACAATATGTGAGAATCTATAAGTGTAATTACTTGAAAACAAGCGATACAACATTGTGTGAGAAACTACATGCATAAAATCTTGAAAACTCACTATAAAACGCTGTGTGAGATTCTACACATGGACCTTATTGAAAACTAATGATACAATGCTGTGGGAGAATCTTCCTGTGTAACTTATTGAAAATTAAGGATCCAACACTGTGTGACAATCTACACGTGTAAATTGTTGAAAATTAACGATACAACACTGTGTGTCATTCTACACGTGTAACTTATTGAAAAATAATAATAACGCTACAACTCTGTGTGATAATCTACAATTGTAAGATATTGAAAACTAACAATTCAACGCTGTGGGAGATTCTATACTTGTACCTTATTGACAACTAAAGATACAACACATTTTGAGAATCTACCTATGCAATTTCTAGGAAAATATCGATACAACACTGTATGAGAAACTACACATATGCATTTTTGAAAACTAATGACACAACACTGTGTGAGAATCTACACGTGTACCTTATTGATAACTAACTATACAAAACTGTGTTTGAATCTATATGTGTAATTTTTTGAAAATAAAGGACACAACACTGTCTGAGAATCTACATATTTAACTTCTTGAAAACAAACGATACAACACTTTGTGGGATAGTACATAACATCTTGAAAACAAATGATACATTATTGTGTGAGTGTTATGCGAAGCTTTTTCCTTACTAGCTGCTTTGGTTTATCACCTGCCAGTCACCTGGGCTCTGCCGCATTATAGTCCCCAAATAACACACAAGACGCCATAAAATTATGAAGCTGTTGGCCTTGCTTGTTTCTTACTGGCTAGCTCTGACTTAAGTAAATACCCCATAATTGTTAATCTAAGTATGTCTCTTACCGGAGAATAGTTCCGTGCTCCTACCCCATGGCGTTACATGTTGAATCTCCTGTGTTTCTCGTTCCCAGAGTCCTCCTGGACTCCTAGTCCCTCCTATGTAGATTCCCTATAGGACAGACAGTGCTTTATTGACAAATAACAGGCAAATACCACGACTTCCCCCACAGGGTGAGAATCTATATTCGTAACTTATTGTAAACTAACGATACAGCACTGTGTGAGAATCTATACACGGACGTTCTTGAAAAATAATGATACAACACAAAGTGAGAAACTCCAAATGTAACTTATAAAACTTAATGACACAACACTGTTTGAGAAACTACATGCGTAACATCTTGAAAACAAACGATACAACACTGTGTGAGTATCTATTTTTCTATCTTCCTGAAAACTAACAATACAGCAGTGAGAAATTCTCTACGTAACTACATGAAATCAATAGACAGAACTCTGAGTTCTAAACTGAATGCATAACTTCTTGAACACTAACCAAATAACTCTGTGTGAGAAATTATATTATTACAATCTGCAAAACTAACAATACAGAACTGTCAGAGAATCTACACATGTAACTTTTTGAAAATTAACCATACAACACTGTGTGAGTATCAATAAGCATAACTTCTTGAAAAATAATTATACAACACTGTCTGAGAATCCACAAGTGTAACTTATGGAAAATTAAAGATACAACAATGTGTGAGAATCTACATGTGTATCTTATTGAAAAATAATAATAAAATAGTGTTTTTGAAAAATAATGTGTGAGTATCTAAGTGTGTAACTCCTTGAAAACAAATGGTAGAGCACTTTTGAGAATCTATTCATGTAACTTCTTGAAATATAACGATACAACTATGAGTTCTAAACTGAATGCATAACTTCTTCAGAACTAATGAAATAACGCTGTGTGAGAAACTACATTAGTAACTTCTGGAAAACTAACGATACAATACTGTGTGGGAATCTATAAGTGTAACTTACTTAAATTAAAGATGAAACACTGTGTGTGAATGTACACGTGTAAGGTATTTAGTACTAATGATACAAGACTGTGTGAGAATCTGTAAGCATAACTTCTTGAAAACTAATGATACACCCCTGGTTTGAGAATCTACAGGGGTAACTTCTTGAAAACTAACGAAATAATTCTGTGCGAGAAACTATATTAGTAATATATGGAAAACTAATGAAACAGTACTGTGTGAGAATCTACATGTGTAACTTACTGAAATTAAAGATAAAACACTGTGTGAGAATGTACACCTGTCAGGTATACAAAACTAATGATACAAGACTGTGTGAGAATCTGTAAGAATAACTTCTTGAAAATTATTGATACAACAGTGGTTTGAGAATCTTCAGGTGTACCTTCTTGCAACCTAATGACACAACACAGTGTGAGAATCTATCAGCGTAACTTCTTGAAAACCAACGATACAAAATTGTGAGAGAGTCTGCATGTGTAACTTCTTAAAAACAATCAATACAACACTGTTTGAGTATCTATGTTCGAAACTTCTTGAAAAATAATAATACAGCACTGTGTGGGAATCTATATACGTAACTACTTGAAATCTAATGATACAACACTGTGTGAGAATCCACAAGTGTAACTTATTGAAAAATAATGATACAACACTAAGTGAGTTTCTATATACATAAAATCTTGAAAACTACCGATACAACACAGTTTGAATATCTCCATGTGTAACTTATAAAAATTATCGACACAATACTGTTTGAGAAACTTCATGTGTAACATCTTGATAACTAACGTTACAACACTTTGAGAGAATATACATGTGTAATTTCCTTAAAACAAACGATACAACACTGTGTGAGTATCTGTGTGAGTAACTTCTTGAATTCTAATGATACAAATCAGGATTCTAAACTGAATGCTGTATGCTACATGAGTAACTAATTGAAAGTTAACGATATAACACTGTGTAAGAATATGGACGTGTAACATATTGAAAATTAACGATAAAACACTGTCTGAGAATCTACACGTGTAACTTATTGAAAAATAACGATACTACACTGTGTAAGAATCTACACGTGTAACTTATTGAAAATTAACGATAAAACTGGGTGAGAATATACAGGTGTAACTATTTGTTACTGTCTGAAACAAATATATACTGTCTGTGTATACTGTCTGAAAATGTACACGTATAACTTATTGAAAACTAAACATACAACACTGTGTGAGAATCTACACTTGTATCTTATCAAAAAGTAACAATACAACGTTGTGTTTGAATCTATTTGTGTAATTTCTTGAAAATTAAGGACAGAACACTGTCTGAGAATCTACACGTGTAACTTATTGCAATTTAAAGATACAACTTTATGTGAGAATCTACACGTGTAAGTTATTGAAAAATAATGATACAACACTCTGGGACAATCTATAAGCGTAACTTCTTGAATACAAAGGATACAACATTTTTCTTGAGAATCAACATGCTTAATCTCTTGAAAACTAAAGAATAACTCTGTGTGAGAAACTACATTAGTAATTTCGGGAAAACTAATGATACAACACTGTCTGCTAACCTACACTTCTTGTTGAAAATTAACGATTCAACACTGTGTGAGAATCTATATGTGTGATTTCTTGAAAACTAACAATACAATACTGTGTGAGAGACATGTGTAACTACTTGAAAACTAACGATACAACACTGTCTGAATATTTATACAAGTAACTAATTGAAAATTAACAATACAACACTGTGTGAGAATCTACATGTTTAACTGATTGAAATTTAACGAAACAACACTGTATGAAAACCGGCACATATAACTTATTGAAAATTAACGATGCAACACTGTGTGAGAAAGTACACGGATATCTTATTGAAAAGTAATGATACAACCCTGTGTTTGAATCTATATGTGTAACTTCTTGAAAATAAAGTACTCAACAGTGTCTGAGAATCTACATGTGTAACTTCTTGAAAACTAACGATACAACCCTGAGTGAGAATGTAAATGTGTAACTTCTTGAAAATTAGTGATACGACACTGTGAGAAACTACATGAGTAACTTCTTTAAACTAACGATACAAAGCTGCCTGCACATCGACTTGTGTAACTTATGGAAAAGAAGGAAACAACGCTTTGTCTGATACTAGGTAACATCTTGAAAACAAACGATACAACATTGTGTGAATATCTATGTTGGTAACTTATTGAAAACTAGCGATACAGCACTATGTGAGAATCTATATACATAACTTCTTGAAATCTAAAGTTACAGCACTGAGTAATAATCTGAATGCATAACTTTTGAGAACTAACGATACAAAACTGTGTGAGAATCTATAAGCTTAACTACTTGAAAACTAATTATAAAACACTGTCTGAGAATCTACAGATATAACTTATTGAAAATTAACGATACAACACTGGGTGAGAATCTACAGGTGTAACCTATTGAAAATTAATGAAACAAACCTGGTTGAGTATCTACACGTGTAACTCATTGAAAAATAATTATACAACACTCTGTGAGAAACTACATGTGTAACTGCTTGAAAACTAAGGAAACAAAACTTTCTGAGAATCTACACGTGTATCTTATTGAAAACTAACAATACAACACTGTGAGAGAATCTACTAGTTCAACTTCTTAAAACCAAACGATACAACACTGTGTAGGTATCTATGTGTGTAGCTTCTCGAAAACTAATAACACTCTGTGAAAACTATATTATTTACATGTGTTGAACTAACTATACAACACTGTGGGAGAATATACACGTGTTACTTATTGAAATCTAACAATAGAACACAATGTGAGCAACTACTTGGAAACTAATGATACAACACTGTCTGAGAATCTACACGTGTATCTTATTGAAAAGTAACAATACAACACACTGTTTGAATCTACATGTGTAACTTCTTGAAAAGTAACGAAATAAATCTGTGTGAGAAACTACATATGTAACTTCTTGAAAACTAACGATACAATACTGAGAATCTATACTTGTAACTTATTGAAAATTGAAGATACAACATTGTGTGAGAATCTACACGTGTAACGATATGAAAACTAACAATACAACACACTGAGAATCTATAAGTGTATATTCTTTAACACTAGTGATACAACACTGTCTTGAGAATCTACAAGTGTAACTTCTTTAAAATTAAGAATACAACACTGTCTGATAATCTACAGGTGTAAGTAAATGAAATTTAACGAAACAACACTGTTAGAGAATCTACAGGTGTATCTTATTGAAAATTAACGATACAACAATGAGTTCGAAACTACAAGCATAACTTCTTGAAAACTGATGAAATAACTCTGTGTGAGAAATTACGGTGGTATTATCCTGAAAATTAACGATACAATGCTGTGTTAGAATCTGCAAGTGTAACTTCTTGAAAACAATCCATACAACATTGTGTGGGAAACTACATGTTTAACTTCTTGAAATTTAATGAAAAAATACTATGTGAAAATCTATATTTGTAACTTCTTGAAAAGTAATGATACCATACTGGTTGAGAAACTATATGTGTAACTTCTTGAAAAATAAAGATACAGCACTGTGTGAGAAACTATCCTTGTATCTTATAGAAAATTAACGATGCAACCCTGTGTGCAAATCTACAAGTGTAACTTCTAGAAAACAAACCACACAAAACTCTGTGAGTAACTACGTGTTGAACTTCTTGAATACTAATAAAATAACTCTGTGTGAGAAACTTCATTAGTAACTTCTTGAAAACTAACTATACAACACCGTGTGAGGATCTACCCGTTTATCTTATAGAAAATTTATGCTACAACAGTGTGAGTATCAACAGTTGTAACTCATTGAAAACTAATGACAAAGCTCAGTGTTAGATTCTTCCTGCGTAAGTTCTTGAAAACAAATCATACAACACTGTCTGAGAAAATACGTGTGCAACTTCTTGAATTCTAACGGAAAAAACTCTGTGTCATAATCTAATTTTTAAATTCTTCAAAACTAACGATACAACACTGAGTTTGAAAATACACGCACAACTTCTTGAAAACTGCAGAAAAACTCTTTGTGAGAAACTACATTAGTAACATCTTGAAAACAAAGGATATAACACTGGGAGAATCTACACGTGTAACTTCTTGAAAATTAACGATCCAACACTGTGTGAGTTTCTCCACAGGTATCTTATTGAAAATTAACGATCCAACACTGTGTGGGAATCTACAAGTGTAACTTCTTGAAAACAAATGAAAAAACACTGTGTGAGAAACTACGGGTGTAACTTCTTGAAAACTGGCAATACAGCACAATGTTAGAAATTTCATAAGTAAGTTCTTTAAAACAAAGTATACAAGACTGTGTGAGAAACTACCGGTGTAAATTCTTGTAAAATAACGATACAACACTGAGTTGGAAATTACACGCATAACTTCTTGAAAACTAAAGAAATAACTCTGTGTGAGGAACTACGGGTGTATCTTCTTGAAAAATAACGATACAACACTGTGTGAGAATATACACGTGTATCTTATTGAATATTAATGATACAACATTGTGTTAGGCTCTATATTCGTATCTTATGGAAAACTAATGATACAGCACTGTGTAGGGATGCATATTCATAACTTCTTGAAAAATATGAGAAAATATGTGTGTAACAACTTGAAAACTAAAAATATAACACTGTGTGAGAATGTATGTGTGTAACTTCTGAAGAGTAATGATAAAACACTGAGTTTGAAACTACACGCATAACTTCTTAAAAACTAACAAAATAATGCTGTGTGAGAATCTACATGTGTAACTACTTGAAAACTGACAATACAACAGTGACTGAGAATCTACACGTGTGCCTTATTGAAAAATAGTGAAACAATGCTGTTTTAGATTCAACACGTGAACCTTCTTGAAACCTTCCAATTGAAGCTGTGTTATAATCTACAGGTGTAACTTATTGAAAACTAAATATACAAAACTGAGTATCTTCATATGTAACATATTGAAAACGAAAGATACAACGCTGTGTTAGAATCTACACGTGCAACTTATTGAAAACTAACAGTACAAAGCTGTATAACATTCTACACATGTACCTTATTTAAAAGTAACGATACAATACTGTGTGAGAAATTACACGTGTAACTTACTGAAAACTAACAATCCAACACTGTGTGAGAATCTACACCTTTAAATAATTGATAACTAATGGCACAACAATGTGTGCAATTCTACACGTGTAACTTATTGAAAACTAGCGATACAACATTGTGTGAGAAGCTACATGTGCAACTTCTTGGAAAATATCGATACAACACTGTGTGTGATTCTACACGTGGACCTTATTGAAAACTAACAACACAAGGATGGGTGAGATTCTACACGTGTACCTCATTGAAAACAAAGGACACATTGCTGTGTGAGAATCTACAGGTGTATCTTTTTCAAAACTAAAGATGAAACACTGTGTAAGTATCTAAACCTATTGAATACTAAAGATACAACACAGTGTTAGAATCTTTGCTTGTAACTTATTGGAAACTATCGACACAACACTGTGTTATTTCTTGAAAGCAAATGATACAACACTGTGTGAGACTCTACATGCGTAAATTCTGGAAAACTAATAATACATTGCTGTGTGAGATTCTACACCTGTACCTTATTGAAAACTAATGATAAAAGGCTTGTGAGTTTCTACACGTGTACATTATTGAAAACTAATGATACAATGCTATGTGATAATTTACAGGTGTAACTTATTGAAAACAAATGATCCAACACTGTGTGAGAATCTACCCATGTGAATAATTAAAAACTAATGACAAACCACTAGACGTGGAACTTATTTAAAACAACAAAGACAACCCTGTGTGAGATTCTACACGTGTACCGTATTGAAAACTAATGGTACAAACTTGTGTGAGATTTTACACTTTTACCTTATTAAAAACCAAGGATACAAAGCTGTGTGAGAATCCACAGGTGTAACTTATTGGAAACTAACAATACAACCCTGTTTGAGTTCTATACCTGTACCTTATTGAAAACGAACGATACAACACATTTGGAGAATCTACCAGTGTAACTTCTTGGAAATCTTTGATACAAAACTGTGTGAGAAATTACATGTGTAATTTCTTGAATTTTTTTGTTTTTTTTAAAGTAGACAGAAATAAAATTTTATTTAGTCTCATACAGTTTAGATAGATAGGTGGTCTTCAAACACTTCATAGATCTACAGAATATGGCATTTAAAATATTTTTTCTAATAACCAAATGCAATGATTTTATTTTCCAGTTTAAATTTAGATAAGAAACAAGGTTGCTTCACAAGTCAGTTCTAGGTCCCTCTCCCTTTCCCTCCTCTCCTACCCTGCCCTCCCCCCAAACACCCCCCGTTATCCCCTCATTCCCCGAGGGTGGGTGAGGCCCTCCATGGGGGTGTCCATATTCTGTCATTTCATATAGGGCAGGGCCTAGACGCTTCCCCAAGAGTTCAGGGTGAGAGTGCACCCTCACATTGTTCGATGGGAGTCCAAAGTCCGTGTGTATACTTGGGATGGGTACTGATCTGCTGCCCGAGGCTCAATAGATTACCTAGGCCTCCTCACTGACACCCAGATTCAGGGGGTCTTGATCAGTCCCATGCTGGATTCCCAGGCTGATGCCTGGGATTCAAGAGTTAACCTTTGTCTGGTCAGCAGTTTCTGGGGGTTAAACCAGCCCAGTCTTAATCCCTTTGATCATCAGTCCTCCCTCTCTGTTACTGGCTTTCTTGAGTTCAGCTCATTACTTAACCAAGGGAATCTGCCTCTTCTTCGATCAGCCACTAAATGAAGTTTCTGTTTCCCAGACTCTCTGGCCATAGGATTGTAGGCTGGCACTTCCCAGATTTATGCCTAAAATCCATATATGAGAGACTACATGCCATGTTTCTCTTTTTGTGACTGGGTTACCTCACTCAGGATGGTTTCTTCTAGTGTCATCCATTTGCCTGCGAATCTCATGATTCCATTATTTTTTTCTTCTGAACAGTACTCCATTGTGTAGATGTACCACATTTTCTCTATCCACTCTTCGGGTGAGGGACATCTAGGTTGCTTCCAAGTTCTGGCTATTACAAATAATGCTGCTATGAACATAGTGGAACAGACATCTTTGTTGTATGAATGGGCTTCTTTTGGAATTTCTTGAAAATTAACGATATAAAACTGTGTGAGAATCTATAAGTGTAACTAATTTGAAAACTAGCAATACAACACAGTGTGAGAACCTACATGCCTAGCTTCTTGAAATCTAACGAAAAATCGCTGTTTGAGATTCTACAAGTGTACCTTATTGAACTCTAACAATACAATGCTGTGTAATTATCTACACATATAACTTATTGAAAACAACCGATAAAACACTGTATGAGATTCAACATGAGTACCTTCTTGAAAACTAGCAATACAAGCTGTGATAGAATCTATAGGTGTAACTTATTGAAAACAAAAGATACAATGCTGTGTGAGAATCTACTCGTGCAACTTATAGAAAACTAACGATACACCAGAGTGTGTGATGTTCTACACGTGCAACATATGGAAACCTAATGCTACAATGCTGTGTGATATTCTACACGTGTACCTTATTGAAAACTAGCGATACAATACTGTGTGAGAATCTACATGTGCTACTTCTTCAAAACAAACTGTACAAGACTGTGCGAGAATCTACACTTGTAACTTATTGAAAACTAACGACACTATACTTTGTGAGAAACTGTAAGGGTAGCTTCTTGAAAACTAATGATACCACACTATTTGAGGAACTACACGTCTATCTTCTTGAAAACTAACGATACAACACTGTGTGAGAATCTACAGGCATAACTTATTGAAAACTAAAGATAAAACTCTGTGTAAGTATCTACACATGCAACTTATTGAAAACTAATGCTACAATGCTGTGTGATAATCTAAAGTGTACCATATTGAAAACAAATGACACTAGGCTGTGTGAGATTCAACATGTGCACCTTATTGAAAATTAACGCTACAATGATGTGTGATATTCTACACATGTACATTATTGTAAACTAATGACACAACACTGTGTGAGAATCTACAGGTGAAATTTATTGAAAAATGAAGATGTAAGGCTGTGTAGTATATACACATGTAACTTATTGAAAAATAACTTCTTGGAAACTATCGGCACAACACTGTGTGAGAAACGACATGTGTAATTTCTTGAAAACTAAAGATACAAGGCTGTGTGAGATTCTACACATGTACCTTAGAGAAAACTATCTATACTACAATGTGTGAGAATCTGCACATATATCTTATTGAAAACAAACGACGCATTTCTGTGTGAGAATCTACAGGTGAACTTACTGAAAATTAACGATCCAACACTGTGTGATAACCTACAAGAGTAACTTATTGAAAACTAACTCTACAATGCTGTGTGATATTCTACACGTGTACGTTATTGATAACTAATGATACAATACTGTGTGAGATCTTATAAGCGTAAATACTTGAAAATAAGCAATACAACACTATGTAAGAACCTGCATGGGTAAATTCTTCAAAACTAACGATACAACGCAGTGTGAAGTTCTACACGTATGCCTTATTGAAATCAAATGACACAACACTGTGTGTGATTTTACAGGTGGAAATTAGTGAAACCTAACGCGACAACACTGTGTGGTAATCTACACGTGTAACTTATTGAATATTAAAAATAGAACACAGGGTGAGAATCTACACTTGTAACTTATTGGAAACTATTGACACAACACTGTGTGAGATACTACATGCATAATTTCTTGAAAACTAACAATACACCAGTGTGTGAGAATCTAGACTTGTAACTTATTGAAAACTAACGATACAATACTTTGTGATAATCTATAAGAGTAATTTCTTGAAAACTAATGATACAACGTTGTGTGAGATTCTACACGTGAACTTTATTGAAAACTAACAATACAAGGCTGTGTGAGATTCTACATGTGTACCATATTGAAAACTAATGATACAATGTTGTGTGAGAATCTACAGGTGTAACTTATTGAAAATGAATTATCCAACACTGTGTGAGAATCTACACTTGTAAATTATTGAAAACTGATGACACAACAATGTGTGCAATTCTACCCCTGTAATTTATTGAAAACTAATGCTATAACGCTGTGTGATAATCTACACGTGTAACTTATAGAAAACTAGCGATACAACATTGTTTGAGAATCTACAATTGTAACTGATTGAAAACAAATGAACAATACTTTGTGAGAATCTGTAAGCTTAACTTCTTGAAATTTAACAATACCACACTGTGTGAGAAACTCCACGTCTACCTTTTGAAAACTAACGATACAACACTGTGTGAGAGACTAGCTGTGTAACTTATTGAAAACTAACGATATAACCCTTTGTGAGAATCTCCACGTGCAACATATTGAAAACGAAAGATACAACACTGTGTGAGAATCTACACGTGCAACTTATTGAAAACTAATGATACAACAGTTTGTTAGATTCCAAACGTGCAACTTATTGCAAACTAATGTTACACTGCTGTGTGAGTTTAAACACGTGTACCAAATTGAACACTAGGAATAAAAGCTGTGTGAGAATCTACAGGTATAACTTATTGAAAACTAAAGATACAACCCTGTTTGGGAATCTGCATGTGTGCCTCATTGAAAATGAATGATGCATCACAGTTTGAGAATCTACCAGTGTAATTTCTTGGAAAATGTCTATAAACCACTGTGTGAGAAACTTCATGCATAATTTCCTGGAAACTAAGGAACCAACTCTGTGTGAGAATTTATAAGCGATACTACTTGAAAAACATCAATACAACAATGAGTGAGAAACTACATGTGTACCTTCTTGAAAACTAACGTTACAAGCTGTGTGCGAAACTACAGGTGTATATTGCTGAAAACTGAAGATAAAACAGTATGTGAGATTCTACACGTGTAACTTATTGAAAACTAAGACTACAACGCTGTGTGATAGTCTACATGTGTACCATTTTGAAAACTAAAGACACAACACTGTGTGAGAATCTACACGTGTTACTACTTTAAGAGAAACCATACAACACTGTGTGAGAATCTACACGTGTTACTACTTTAAGAGAAACCATACAACACTGTGTGAGAATCTACAATTGTATCTTATGGAAAATTAAAGATAGAACACTGTGTAAGTATCTACAAATGCAACATATTGAAAACAAAAGATACAACACTGTGTGAGAATCTACCCGTGCAACTTATTGAAAACTAATGATAGAACACTGTGTTAAATTCTACACGTACAATTTATTGAAAACTAACAATACAACACTGTTAGAGAATCTACACGCGTACCTTACTAAAAATAAATGATACAAGGCTGTGTGAGATTCAAAATATGCAACTTATCAAAAACTAACAATACAATGCTGTGTGAGAATCTACACGTGTACCTTATTGATAACTATCCATACAACGATGCACGAGAACATATGAGTGAAACTAATTGAAAACAAGCGATACAACACTGTTTGAGGCACTACATGCGTAAATTTTTGAAAACTAACGATACAACGCTGTGTGAGTTTCTACATGTATACCTTATTGAAAACTAATGATTCAATGCTGTGTGAGAATCTTCGATTGTAACTTATTGAAAACAAACTATCCAACACTGTATGAGAATCTACACTTGTAAATAATTAAAAACTAACGACACAACGCTGTGTGATAATCTACACGTGTAACATATTGAAAACTAACGATTTAACATTGTGTGAATTTTTACACATGTGCCTTATTGAAAACTAACGATACAATGATGTGTGAGATTCTACAGGTGTAACTTATTGAAAACTAATGATAGAAAGCTGTTACTTATTGAAAACAAAGGATCCAACACTGTGTAAGTATCTACACGTATAAATTATTGAAAACTAACTACACAATACGGTGTGTAATTCTACACGTGTAACTTATTGAAAACTAACACTACAACGCTGTGTGATAAGACGCACGTGTAACTTATTGAAAACTAATGATACAACGCTGTTTGAGAGTCTGCACGTGTGCCTCATTGAAAA
>NW_024435195.1:0-4487 GCF_017639785.1 Mesocricetus auratus | reverse complement strand
TATGAACAATATGGGAATTTGGACTTCGATCATTCAAAACTGCTTCTTGCTGTATTGGGGTGCTCTTCATACTATGGGGATCATGACATAACTCAGAAACCTTGGCCAAGTACTTTTTTGTAGTCTGTAAGGCTGCATCATCTTATCTGTCTTAATTGTTGGAACTCCTGGCCCATTGCTTCTGGGGGTCTTGGTTCAATAAAGCACAGAAGCCTTGAAGGAATCTATTCTCTGTGGAAACAGAAATAAAATATCTTTTCCAAAGTAACATATTCTTATACTTAAATTTTGAAATCAAGGCATTTTGGAAAGATATAAGTTGAATTGATTCATCAGCACTTATAATCGAGTGTACTTTAGCAGTTGTGCCTTTAGCAATCAAAGGACTGAAAAACACCATAGTATACAGTATCCAGACTATCTGTGTATTTTCACTCTTTACTTGGCTTATATTACTCTATTTCTTTTACTTTATTTATTTATTTGTTTATTTATTTCTCTGAGACAGGATTTCTATTTACCAATATGCTGATTCTTTTTGTCTCTTCAATACTCCATATATTTTTAAACACATTTTAAATATTTAGAGAGTTTTTTCTGCTGAATCTGACTTTACTGTAAATCTTTATGGTTTTTGGGGGACATGTGTCTTATCTGTTAAAACTGTAGCTGTTTAAACTGCAGTTTTTCCAACATGACCAACATGGCAGGCATAAGTTTGACTCCAGGTCACTGTAACAGTCTATGCTGACATGAAGCAAAAGCTGCCAACTTGGAAATGTGGTCACTGCGACTTCCAGCTGTACATACACACCTTTCAATTGTTATCAGAGCCTCTTAAAAGAACCTTGTTGGTTTTTGTTTTTTGCTTATGCTGAGTCAGGAAGACTTCCTTAAGAGAGCTGCGTGAGTCTCTATTGGTTGCTAGCAAAACAAAGCCCACCTGAGAAAAATGCTGCTACCAAGAAGCTCTGCTCTTGTCATTCTACGTGGAAATTGAATCCCACAATTTGACCACATACATTGGGTGAAGACTTTTCCTCTTCCAGCCGCTTAGTACCCACCCCACCAGCTGCTTGGGCTCTGCCACAGTTGCTGTCCCCAAATAACACACATGAGGTTATATTAATTAAGAAGCTGTTGGCCATTTATTTGTTTCTTACTGACTAACCCATAATTGTTCATCTAAGTATTTCTCTTACTGGAGCAAAGGATCTGGTCATCTTAATTCTCTGGCGGACTACATTGTCACTCTTTCCCAGAATCCTCCTCAACTCCTAGTCCCACCTATCTTGCTTCCCTATTGGCCAACAGTGCTTTATTGACATATACAAAGGACTTCCCCATCAGAGTGTGGAGGATAACATAAGCTATTTGGAATATGGATTGCTGAGATGAATAGAGTATAGCAAGAAAAAAAGACACATCAATATAGGTAGTCACTATAGGTTTAAAAAGAAATCTGGTACTAGAGAAATGTATATACATCCACAAGTATGACCAAATCTAGGAATCTAAAATCTGAAGAGGCTACCTTAAATGCCTTTACCCTATAATGAGAATGATGACTACTGTCAATGCCATCATAGAGCCTTTATTCACTAGTTGATTGAATCAGAAACAGAGATTCAGAGCTAACTACTGAGTCAAACTCCTGGTATCTCATTTCAGAGAGGGAGGAGTGAGGAACAAAATGGTCAAGGTCAGGCTGGGAAAATGCACAGAAACAGCTGACCATTCCAGGCCACTTGAATGTGGGAGATAATTTCTCATTTTCTATTTTGTGTCATTTTCTACATTTTTTAAAAAATAATAATGTACTGCACATGTGTTTCTCTGAATTGTTGATCACAGTTGGAAAAATTGTTGTCATAGAGCCAACTTATTTTCTATGATTGATCTTTGCTTCAGAGCCATCATGAAATGGTCAGGCAGCATACATTCCATGTTTGTTCCTTATAAAAGAAGACAAGCCAGGAAATATACTAGAGACATCCCAGAGCAATTCATGTATACATCAGATACTATGTCTCTACAATTATTTTAAGGAAAAAAAGACTGGAATATGGAAGCGATATACTAACACAACCCTCAGCAATAAAACAGGTTATCAATGTCTAAAAGCCTTGGATAAGTGAAGAAAGTCAACTCAGATCATCACTGACTTTGCCTATTCTTTATGAAGAGTAATTGAGTGAAAAAAAGTGGATGGACAGCAACTAATTATACAAATAAATATCACAGCCAGCACATAGAGAGAGTTCATCTCTGATCAAATGCTTTCAAAAATGTTGTAAGAAACAGAGTAGGTTCATGAAATATTACTTGTATGAGGAGAGTAAACAGTGTCTTTAAATAATCCAAAATTAATTAAGTTTCCCATATAGGCTAATTATTTGTTGAGGGGCATGTTACCTGTTGTGGAATCAAAGGCATTTCATCAGACACAATGTTAACCTTCCAGGAACTCAAAGTAAGTTATTTGTTATCATTTACCATGGCATGAAAGCTCTGTGAATTTGGGTATATGTTAGCATTGCCCTCAGTTTCGCATCCAATGTATTTATTGTGTGAGTGTGTGTGTGTGTGTGTGTGAGAGAGATTCTACATCTCTGTGTGTCTTTATCTGCTAGAACAATTATTCACTCATGTTCTTTCTACAAATATTTGTACATGGATCATGTGTTAATTTTGCCTAAAAGAAAAGAAAAGCTTATTAAATTTGAGTAAAAGAAAGTGATTAAGGCATATGAACCAGAATGCTATTGTCACCATTCTGGAAATATGATAATTAGAGAAGAGGAAATATGACTAAGTAGACATCAATCTGGTTAAATAGCATAGTGGTACTTTGAGTTGGATGATTTTTGGATGTGCTTCTTATTTTTGGTTTGCCTATCTTGAATTGAGTATTTTTGTATCAATGTACATCAGGTATATTTGTCTGAAATAGTCTTTTTATTGCATCTCCAGATTCTAAACGATTGGACTTAGTACTATGAACTGTCCTCTTAGCACTGTTTCCTAGAACCCTGTATCTAGGTTGAGCAAGGTATCTCTCTATATAGAATGTACTCCATTAAGTCAATTTGAGTATTAAAGTTAGAACTTGGAACAAGAGCTTGTGACATCATACATTGCCTGAGGATCACAATTTTTCACTTGTATTAAGGGAGTGTAGTTCAATCCTAAGCAGGTTCTCCACTTTATGAATGAGACATTGTGATCCCTCACTAGAAGTGGCCTCTTGATCCATTGAGTATCCCTATCATGCCTGTCTTTGAGGATGAGGTGTGATTCTTGTAGGCAACAGAAGAATGTGGTCTCTCTTCAAATCAATTCTGTTAGCCTATGCCTTTTTATGGGTGAGTTAAATCCATTAATAATGAGGAATATTAGCGACCATTCTGTGCTCATTCTTGTTTGTATTTGAATGGTTTTTGTGGTGAAATGATATGTGGATATCCACCCCTTTTTTCTTTTGGCTATTGGTAAGGGTTCATTGCCAATGGATCTTAGACAAAGAAGCTAAAAATATACACTGGAATATGCAAGCATCTTCAACAAATTGTGATGGCATAACTGGATGCTGGCATGTGAAAGAATGAGGATAGATCCATGTCTATCACCATGCACAAAACTGAAGTCCAAATGGATCAAGACCTCAACACAAATCCAACCATACTGAAGCTGTTAGAAGAATAAGTGGGAGGCACCCTTGAAAAAATTGGTTCAGGAGACTGCTTCCTGAACATAACTCCATAGCACAGACACTAAGATCGACAATTAATAAATGTGACCTCCTGAAACCGAAAAGCTTCTGTAAGGCAAAGGACACAGTCGGCAAGACAAAAAGGCACTCCACAGATTGGGAAAAATATTCAGTAACCCCACATCTGATAGAGGGCTTATCTCCAAAATTTACAAATAACTCAACAAGCAAGTCTCCAAAACAGCAAAAAATCCAATCAAAAAATGGGGTACAGACCTTAATAGAGAATTCTCAATAGAGGAGACTAAAATGGCTGAGAGACACTTGAGAAAGGGATCAACATCCCTATCCATCCAGTAAATGCAAATCAAAACAACTCTGAGATACCACCTCACTCCTGTCAAAATGTCTAAAATAAAAAATAGCAATGACAGTTTATGCTGGAGGAGATGTGGAGAAGGGCAACACTCCTCCACTGCAGGTGGGAGTGCCAAATTTTACAGCCACTTTGGAAATCAGTATGGAGATTCCTCAAGAAAATGGTACTCAGTCTACTACAAGACCCAACTACTCTACTCTTAGGCATATATGCACAAGATGCACATTAATGAAACAAGGATGTCTGTTCCACTATGTTCATAGCAGCATTATTTGTAATACATCAGAACCTGGAAACAACCTAGATGCCCCTCAACTGAAGAGTGGATAGAGAAAATATGGTACATTTACACAATGGAGTATTATTCAGTTGAAAAAAACAATGAAATCCTGAAAT
>NW_024435194.1:0-5320 GCF_017639785.1 Mesocricetus auratus | reverse complement strand
TGACATTAAAGCACAAATGTATGAACATTTGATCGTTGATAAAGAAGCTTAAAATATACAATGGAAAAAAGAAAGCATCTTCAACAAATGGTGCTGGTATAACTGGATGCTGGCATGTAGAAGAATGCAGATCGATCCATGTCTATCTCCATGCACAAAACTTAAGTCCAAATGGATCAAAGACCTCAACATAAACCCACCCACACTGAACCTCTTCTCCCATTCTCTTTTGCCTATCTACCTCTCCTTTCACACCCAAGAAATTGATCTCCAATTTGCTCAGGAGATCAAGTGATTTCGCCTTCTCTGAGGGAACATATATGGTACTCGTAGGGTCTTCTTTGTTTCCTAGCTTCTCTGGCTGTGTGAAGTGTAGGCAGCTAATCCTATGTCTATAATACTTATAAGCACTCATATGTATGTCTTTTTTGTAACTGGGTTACCTCACTCAGCATGGATTCTTCTTGTCCCATCCATTTGCTTGCGACTTTCAAGATTCCTTTTTTTCTGCTTAGTAGTACTGCATTGTGTAAATGTGACACATTTTCTTTCTCCACACTTCAGTTGAGTAGCATCTTGGTTGCTTCCATGTTCTGGCTATTATAAATATTACTGCTATTAACATAGTTGAACAGTTGAACAGATGCCCTTATTTTATGAATGTGCATCTTTTGGGTATATGACAAAGAGTGGAATTGCTGGATGTGGTGATAAAGTGATTACCACTTTCCCGAGGAAACACCATGTTGATTTCAAAAGTGCCTGTGAATTTTGCCACTCCCACCAGCAGTGGAGGAGTGTTTCCATTTCTCCAAATACAATCCAACATAAAATGGCATTGGTGTTTTTTTATTTTTGCCTTTCTAACATGAGCAAAATTGTATCTCAGTGTTGCTTTGATTTGTGTTTCCATGATGGCTAAGGTTATTGAGTACTTTCTCAAACGTCTTTCAGCCACTTCAGACTCCTCTGTTGATAATTTTTTATTCAGTACTGTGTCCCAATTTTAATTAGATTATTTGGTGTTTTGGAGACTAGCTTTATATTTTGGCTTTTGTTAAAGTGTGATTATCTATTACCTATGATTTTGTGAGTTTAGTTAACTTCCTTAGGTTGGAGTTTTCTTTCCAGTGCTCTCTATAGGTCTGGATTAGTGGATATGTACTGCTTGTATCTGATTTTGTTGTGAAATATGTTGTTTTTCCATCTATAATAATTAAAAATTTTGATGGGTATAGTATTCTGGGAAGCCATCCATGGTCTCTTTAGGTTTGTAGAATATCTATCCAGAAACTTCTGGCTTTCCGAGTTTCTATGGAGAAGCTGGTTTAATTTTGATAGATTTGCCTTTATATGTTACTTGGTGTTTTTCCTCTGTTGGTCATAATATTCCTAATTTAGTCTTTATGTTTGGTATTTTGATTACTATGTGATGAGGAGAGTTTTTGTGGCCGACTCTATTTTGGTGTTCTGTAGCCCTCTTGTATATTAATTGAAATGTCTTCCTTTAATTCTGTAAAGTTTTCTTCTATGAGTTTGTTGAATATGTTTTCTGCCAATCTGAGGTGGGTTTCTTCATACACTTCTATACCATTATTCTTATGTTTGGCCATTACATGGTGTCCAATATTTCATGCATATTATGTGTTTGGTATTTCTAGGACTCAAGATTTTCTTTTGAGGGTGAAACTATTTCTCTTGGCGAATCTATAGTGTCTGAGATTCATTCTTCTGTCTCTTGAATTATGTTGGTTATGCTTGCATTGTAGTTCGTTATTATTTATCCAAGTTTTCTCATTCTAGAATTTCCTCAGACTGTGCGTTTTATTGACTTTATTTGAGCTTTCAAACCTTGCATTGTTTGAATTGTTCTTTGCAATTTTTGGTGAGTCTTTTCTTCCATTTTTTTAATAGAAGACTAATTTATTTTAAAAAATACAGCTTTTTCTAGCACCATTGCATAAGATGAAAACAGTCTGTGTACTGCAGTATTCACTCCAGGTAATGTCACCAGTGAGTCACTGCCCTTTACAATGTTCAGTGGTCATAAGTATCTGGAAATATTCATGATATCAAACAGCAAACACTCATTATAATATGGGCAATATTCAAAACGCACATATTTGAAGATCAGTGGAAGATCAATGATTTTTACCAGTTCAGTTACAGAAATGCAGTACCTAGTACTGAGTGGGCAGTTATCTCCCTGTGGCCTCCACATTGGCCTGTACATGTCAGGTAGTGGTGCAAGATATAAGTACTCTCCCGTGTTGAGAACCCCTCCTCTCTTGATCCTTCCTTGTGTAAAGTTAGCTCAGCAAAGAATTTTCACTCACTAGTACATTTTTTCATGTCATGTAATATATATTTACTTCATTGTCCTAACTACTAGACAATTTCATAATTAAGAAGAGAGGCTGACTTGTCCCTGTACATTACTCATTATGCAACATCAGTAACAACACTGGACAGAAAAGCACTGGGGAGAAAACCATAACAATGATACTGTACACCTACAACTAGATGATGTAATAGACAAAGAAAATGCTGCAGAAACTTGAGAAATGACATTCCATTCCCAAGATTCACAGAAAGGTGGCAAAAGAGTAGTGGGTGTTCTAAGGTTTCCTGTCACCTCCAAATATATGTTATGTCCTGGCCTGCAGTCCCCCACAATATAAAAAGATCAGATAAAAATTAATAAGCAAATTTAAAAGTAAATTATAAATAATTATGTAAATAATCTAAATCAAAGCAGTCAAACCTTGTTTTAAAATTTAATTTAACTTTTTAATATTTTTAATTATGCGAATGTGTACTGATTTGTATGTGAGTATGTGCATGTGAATGCCAGTGGCCTAGGAGGTCATAGGCATCAGGTACCCTAGAGGTGGAGATCAATCAGTAAGAGCTACCTGCTGTGGATATTGGGCACTGAACCCAGGTTATATAGAAGAGTGGCAAGTGACCTTAAACATTGCATCACCACTCAAGCACCTGTCATGCTTTTTGTGGTGATACAATAATATTAAAATGCCCCTTACATCCTAAGAGAGGGAAACTTGTGCTGGACCCCACATCCTGAGTTAATGATACACTTTCAGGTCATTTAAGACTTCAGAGGTTTATTCTACTGAGTGCTCAATCTGTCTGCATAACCCACGTTAAAAAGAACAATGTAACAAACAACCTTTCTTGCCTTCAATTTCCGGCGAAATCAAATATCACCACATAAGCTAATGCATATCTTTAATCTTTTTATCAATTTATATTTTTAAATTTAAACTAAAATAGAAACAAGGTTGCTTCACATGTCAATTCCAAATCGCTCTCCCTTTTCCCTCACCTCCTCCCACACACTCCCACCAATCCCTCTACTATTCCCTCATTCCCCAGCGAGTGTGAGGCCATCTATGCGGGTGTCCTTAGTCTGTCATTTCTTCCAGGGCAGAGCCTAGAACCTCCCCCGAGAATCCAGGGTGAGAGTGTACCTCTGATTGTTGGATAGGCACCCAAATTCCATTTGTATACACGGGATAAATACTGATATACTACCCAAGGACTAATAGATTACCTAGGCCTCCTCACTGACACCCAAGTTAAGGGGGCTTGATCAGTCCCATGCTGGATTCCCAGCCATCATTCTGGGAATGAAGAGCTAAACCTTGTCACGTCAGCAGTTTCTGGAGGTAAAACAAGCCCAGTCTTAGCCACTTTGGTCATCATTCCTCCCTCTCTGTCATGGACTTACTTGAGATCAGCTTAGTGTTTAGGTGTGGGAGTTTTTCTCTGCTTTGATCAGCCATTGAATGAACGTTCTGTTTACCAGACTCTATAGCGATGGGATTGTAAGCTGGCACTCCCCAGATCAATGTCTAAAATTCATATATGAGAGAATACATGCCATGTTTCTCTTTTTTGTGACTGGGTTACCTCAATTAGGATGGTTTCTTCTAGTGCCATCCATTTACCTGCAAATTTCAGGATTCCATTGTTTTCTGCTGAATAGTACTCCAATGTGTAAATGTACCACATTTTCAAGATCTACTCTTCGATTGAGGGGCATCTACGTTGCTTCTAAGTTCTGGCTATTACAAACAAAGCTACTATTAACATAGTGGAACAGATAACCTTGTTGTATGAATGGGTGTCATTTGGATATATGCCTAAGAGTGGAGTTTCTGGGTCTTGTGGTTTATTCCAAATTTTCTAAGGAATGTTCATAGTGACTTCCAAAATGTCTGTACGAGTTGGCACTCCCACCAGCAGTGGAGGAGTGTTCCCCTTTCACCACAACCTATCCAGCCTAAATTGTCATTGGTGTTTTTGATTTTAGCCATTCTGACGGGAATAATATGGTATTTCAGACTTGTTTTGATTTGCAATTCCCAGATGACTAAGGATGTTGAGCCCTTTCTCAAGGGTCTCTCAGCCATTTTAATTTCCTCTTTTAAGAATTCTCTATTTAGTTTAGTCCCCCACTTTTTAATTGGATCCTTTGGTGTTTTTGGAGACTTGCTTCCTGAGTTCTTTGTAAATTTTGGAGATGAGTCCTCTGTCAGATATGGGGTTAGTGAATATTTTTCCCAATCTGTGGGTTGCCTTTTTTCTTGCTGACGTTGTTCTTTGCCTTACAGAAGCTTCTCAGTTTCAGGAGGTCCCATTTTTAATTGGTGACCTTACTGTCTGAGCTACTGGTGTTATGTTCAGGAAGCTGTCTCCTGCACCAATTCGTTCAAGTGTAACACCCACTTTTTCTTCCTAGAGGTTCAGTGTAGCTGGATTTCTATTGAAGTCTTTGATTCATTTGGACTTAAATTTTGTCCATGGCAATACACATGGATCTATCCATATTTTTCTGCATGCCAGCATCCAGTTATGCCAACACCATTTGTTAAAGATGCTATCTTTTTCCATTGTATAGTTTTAGCTTCTTTGTAGAAGATCAAATGTTCATATCAAACGTTAATATCAGGGTGTTCAATTCAATTCCATTGGTCTACCTGTCTACTTTTTTGCCAATACCAAACTGTTTACATTAATACCTCTCAATAATGGAGCTTGAGGCCAGGGTTGGTGATGCTTCCAGATATTGCTTTGTAAGTAAGTTTGTTTTGGATATCCTGGGTCTTTTGTTATTCCATAAAAATTGATTATTGTTCTCTCAAGGTCTGTGAGGAATTCTGCTGGTATTTTAATGGGGATTGCATTGAATCTGTATATTGCTTTAGGTAGGATTCCCATTTTTACTACATTGATCCTACCTATCCAAGAGCATGGGACATCATTTAATTATCAGAGGGCTTCTTTAATTTCTTTC
>NW_024435193.1:0-3024 GCF_017639785.1 Mesocricetus auratus | reverse complement strand
CATGAGGTTGTAGGTTTTCTGCAATTTGTGTTGTTGTTGAATTCTAATTTTAAGGCATGGTGGTCTGATAAGATGCATGGAGTTATTCCAATTTTTTGTAGCTGCTGAGGTTTGATATGTTGCCAAGTATGTGGTCGATTTTTGAGAAGGTTCCATGTGGTGGTGAGAAGAAGGTATATTCTTTTTTATGTGGATGAAATGTTCTATAGATATCTGTTAATCCCAGTTGGGTCATTACTTCTATTAGACCCTTTGCTTCTTTGTTGAGTTTCTGTCTGGTATTCTTGTCTAGTGGTGAGAGTGGTGTGTTGAAATCTCCCACTATAACTGTGTGGGGCTTTAGATGAGATTTAAGTTCTAATAATGTTTCTTTAACGAATGTGGATGCCTTTGTATTGGGGGCATAGATGTTCAGGATAGACACTTCATCTTGGTGGGTTGCACCTGTGATGAGTATGTAATGACCTCCTTCATCTCTTTTGATTGATTTTATTTTAAAGTCTAGTTTGTTAGATATTGGGATTGCTACCCATGCTTGTTTCTTGGGTCCATTTGATTGAAAAATTTTTCCCAACCTTTAACTCTCAAGTAATGTCTGTCTTTGAGGATGAGGTGTGTTTCTTGTATGCAGCAGAAGGAAGGGTTCTGTCTTCGAATCCAATCTGCTAGTCTGTGTCTTTTTATGGGTGAGTTAAGGCCGGTAATATTGAGCGATATTAATGACCATTGATTGCTCATCCTTCTTCGATTTGCGATGGTTGTTGTTGGTGGAATTATGGGTGGAATTTCACCCCTTTGTTCTTTTGGCTGTTGGTAGAGAGGGATTCTCTAATGCTTATGTTTTTCTGGTTGTAGTTAGCTTCCTTGGGTTGGAGTGTTCCTTCCAAAATTTTCTGTAGGGCTGGGTTAGTGGACACATATTGGTTGAATCTAGTTTTGTCATGGAATATCTTGTTTTCTCCGTCTATAGTGATTGAGAGCTTTGCCGGGTATAGTAGTCTGGGCTGGCATCCATTGTCTCTTAGTGTAGGTAGAATATCTATCCAGGACCTTCTGGCTTTCAGAGTTTCCATGGAGAAATCAGGTGTAATTCTGATAGGTCTGCCTTTATATGTTACTTGACCTTTTTCCTTAGCTGCTCTTAATATTCTTTCTTTATTCTGTATGTTTGGGGTATTGATTATTATGTGGCGAGGGGATTTTTTTTGTGGTCCACTCTATTTGGTGTTCTGTAGGCTTCTTGTACCTTCATTGGCATGTCTTTCTTAAGGTTGGGAAAGTTTTCTTCTATGATTTTGTTGAATATGCCTTCTGCCCCTTTGAGGTGGATTTCTTCTCCTTCTTCTATACCTATTATTCTTAGGTTTGGTCTTTTCATGGTGTCCCATAATTCCTGGATGTTTTGTGTTAAGGATTTTTTGGATTTAAGGTTTTCTTTGGTTGATAAATCCATTTCTCCTAATGTATCTTCAACACTTGAGATTCTCTCTTCCATCTCTTCTATTCTGTTGGTAATGCTTGTATTGGTAGTGCCTGACTGTGTGTCCAGCTTTTCTATTTTCTGCCTTTCTTCAGATTGTGTTTTTTTTAGTGTCTCTATTTCAGATTTCAACCCTTGCAGCGTTTGCATTGCTTCTTGCAATTTTCTGTTTATCTGTTCGTCCATTTGTTGCCTTTTATGAATTTTTTGGTTTGTTCTTTCTTCCATTTCTTGCATTTTTTGGTTTCCTTTTTTCCATTTCTTGGATTTTGTGCTTTGTTTCTTCTTCCATTTCCTGCCTTTTTTGGTTTGTTTCTTCCTCCATTTTTTTCATTTTTTGCTTTGTTTTTTCTACCATTTCTTGCATTTTTTGGTTTGTTTCTTCTTCCATTTCCTGCCTTTTTTGGTATGTTTCTTCTTCTAATTCTTGCATTTTTTGCTTTGCTTTTTCTTCCATTTCTTGCATTTTTTGCTTCATTTCTTCTTCCATTTCGTGCCTTTTTTGGTTTGTTTTTTCTTCCAATTCTTGCATTTTTTGGTTTGTTTTTTCTTCCATTTCTTGCATTTTTTGGTTTGTTTTTTCTTCCATTTCTTTGAGAGATTTTCCAATATCCTCTTTTAGGGCCTCTATCATTTTCATGAAAGTGCTTTTAAGGTCGTTCTCTTCTGCTTCCTTCATGTTGGAATATTGGGGTCTTGCTGGTGTGGAGTCTCTAGAATCTGGCGGTGTCATATTTGTTTTTCTGTTGCTGACTGTGTTTTTGTATTGTCTCTTTCCCATCTCTTCTTCTAGTGGGTGCAGAAAGAGCCCCTTCCTGGTCTGGGGACCAGAGTTCCCTTTTGGTGGGTGCTAGTAAGTCCAGTAATCTGGTGGTTCTTCTATACCTTGTCCAAATGCTGGTCCGTGGGTAGAGAAGAAGAACAGGAATCTGGGGTGCTTAGC
Source organism: Mesocricetus auratus (assembly GCF_017639785.1). Classification (NCBI taxonomy): domain Eukaryota; kingdom Metazoa; phylum Chordata; class Mammalia; order Rodentia; family Cricetidae; genus Mesocricetus; species Mesocricetus auratus. Next base: position 601 of record NW_024435193.1, on the reverse strand, counting down.
CTCCTACCTGGACCCCTGGACCCTATGCTGGGTCCTCTTGTACCTGATCCGGAACAGCTACTCTCCTGGTCTCCCTGGCTCCTGAAGTTTCCTGGTCTCTTTGGTGGGAGAGAAGATCTGGAGTCTGGGGTGCTTGGCTCCCGCCGGGATTGGGAGCTCAGTGCAGTTCCCAGGCGATCTGCAGGCTCTGGAACACAGGCCGGGAAGCTGGCCTGTTTACCTGATGCTCCCGCCGGGATTGGGAGCTCTGTGCAGTTCCCAGGTGATCTGCAGGCTCTGGAACACAGGCCGGGAAGCTGGCCTGTTTACCTGATGCTCCCGCCGGGATTGGGAGCTCTGTGCAGTTCCCAGGCGATCTGCAGGCTCTGGAACACAGGCCGGGAAGCTGGCCTGTTTACCTGATGCTCCCGCCGGGATTGGGAGCTCTGTGCAGTTCCCAGGCGATCTGCAGGCTCTGGAACACAGGCCGGGAAGCTGGCCTGTTTACCTGATGCTCCCGCCGGGATTGGAAGCTCTGTGCAGTTCCCAGGCGATCTGCAGGCTCTGGAACACAGGCGGGGAAGCCGGCCTGTTTACCTGATGATGCCAGAGGGACAGCTCA
>NW_024435192.1:0-3472 GCF_017639785.1 Mesocricetus auratus | reverse complement strand
GTTCAGGTGTCTCCTTCTGATTGCATATAAAATTTGGCCTAAGCCTCATAACTGCCTCCATTCCATATTAGTACATTTCTTTTTCTTTTTCCCAAAACATTCAATAGATTCCATGAAAATTTGAGCCATGGGCACTTACACATTTGGAGTAATGAAAATCTCCTTGCACACATGAAATGATTGAATCTTCAATGTGTTCAGAGTGTGATGAATAGTAGGTGATTTACCCCAAGGCTGCTGGGCCTTAGCAGTGTAATTAATTATTTTCCTGTAGTTCCAAGACCTGTGCGTGTGTTCCAGGAGGAGTTTGATCGTAGGTTTAGAGATTGTGGGTGTTTTGAGATTTGGCCAGATTTCCTGGGGAATCACTGGCTTGTGCGACAGGGCTTGTACATTCTGACTCTCTTGGAGGTTTCCTGTTACAGCAGCAGAGAAAGCAAACTCATCTTGTCTCCTGTCTCCTCAAACACACAGTGATCTGGAGCCTTGAACTTTCCACATTTGTAGCCTATATATTGCCCATTCACTGACAATTAAATGAGTACCCCAGGTTCCATGTATGTGAGGGTGTGTGTGTGTGTGTGTGTGTGTGTGTGTGTGTCTGTGTGCCTGTGTGTCTGTGTGTGACTGTGTGATGTCTGTGTCTGTGTCTGTGTGTTTCTGTGTCTGTGTGATTCTGCATGTGTTTGATTTTGGGTGTAAAGAAAGTAGGCCTACCAATGTTTAGGACAGGATGTTAGCAGATTACATGTTTTCCACTTACACATTAAACACAGGTTTGTGTGTTCTTTTTTAATTTTAAAGAAGTTTCTATGACTCTCTTCCACATAATCTTGCAAATGAACGTCTTTCCTCTTACTTTTGACTTGAGGAATGGATCAGAAGTCTGTGATCCCTGCATCCCCAGCATCTTGACAGAACTTCTTATCCTAACCTTCCTGTCTTCCCACTAACCTTCACCCTCATGATAATGGTCATCAGATTCCATGATAGTGGATTCCACAAATTCTTGACTGGGCAGGGAAATTGATTCAACTTTGCTCCCAGAAAGAAGCAGAATGCATGTTCATGAACACTGATTTTTGAGAGAAAGTAAGCATTATGGAGTGTGCTGTGATACCTCACTAGAACAAGACCTGTATGAAAGAAGAGTGAAGGGTGGGGGTCTGAGGTGCATGTTGGCTGATCTCTGCTCTTAGCCAGTCTCAGGATAGAAAAGAGCAGGTTGATCAGTTTCTTCCTTTACATTTCTTCCTGAAGAAATGAAACACCACTAGAAAAGGTGTTGCAACAGGCAGCAAAGAAAGCATATTAGAAAAGCCCAGGAGAACACCATGCTTTCACCAATATCTGTAAACCCATTGCCTGTGCCTGTTTTTCTGGTGGCAAATGTATTGGTATGAATCTAGGAGCTTTACTTCCCTTTGCTCTGTCTGGAATAGTCTTTTTTCCCATGTGGTTGGAATTGTTTCAGATTGAATATATATATTCACACACATACATGTACATACAGATTTACAGACACATATCCCATACAGCCAAAGATAATTCCAAGTCTCCCATTTATGAGCTCTGTGGTCTATCTGGGCCACTGGAAATTACCCCTCAAGGAAGTCTTAGGGATATGATATGACATAAATGACATTGTTTTTCAGAGAATATGTACTCAATGCAGAGCACATGTTCTCTGACCTTCTACAAGGGTGTGAGTATCACCAAGCAAGTGTAGTATGTGGTAATATATATGCTGTCCAAGAATGCAACAGGAAAGATATAAAACAAGAAAACCATGAGTTTTTGGATTTCTGGTGAGACACTGTGTTTTTCTTAACTTTGCCCCAGTTTTCACCTTCGGAGAAATCTCCTTACATTGAACTTTGGTCACTCATCTGTCCCTGGTATGTCAACTCATCTTGCATGTTATTTGTTTTGGGGCTTTATTTTAAGAATCGTGTTTGTGTGTCTGTGTATGTGTGTGTGTGTGTGTGTTAATATTTGTTCATGCTTTGATGTGCTTTGTATACTTTTTTGTTGAATACACCAAACTGTCTCTAGTCCACTTATTAGTATTCGTCTGCTCTGAAACAGCTTCAACCAGGGCATCATAATCAACATTTTTCTCAGCACCAGTGTATTCCACTTTTGTACTTGTATGTCTCATTAAGCACCACTTATATGTTCAACTTCTTTCCTAATAAAGTCTCAAAGCCCAAATTCTGCCAAAGAGCAGCATGGCTAACACTGGCACATAAACACCCCATTGCTAGTACCAAGTTTTGTCTTAGTCAGTGCTATACAGATGCAAAGACATAACATGCACATGGTAAATCTAATAAGGAAAATATTAGTTGGGACTGCATTGAAGGTTCAGAAGTAGCTGAAATATATATATATATATATATATATATATATATATATATATATATATATTGCAGGCAGAAGGAAGAGATTGACTGGGGCTGTCATGGGCTTTTGAAACCTCAAAGCCAACTCCAGGGACACATGTTCTCCAATAAAGTCACAGTTCATAATCCCTCTCAATTGATGCCACTACCTAATGACCAAGAATTCAATTGTATAAGCCAATGGGTGCCATTCTTATTCACATCACAAAAGTGATGCTTTATTTTGTTTCTAGATTTGGGATGTTTTGTAGCTGTAGGTTGTGTTTGGTTATTATTTTTGACAGTACTTAAGCGTTGGGTGGGGAAGAGGAGAGGCTCTGGACAAATTGCTGGAAGGGAAGAATATGATCAAAATATATTTGAATTTAAAATTGTTTTAAAGGATAAAATTATGAAATGTTAAAAATTTTAGGTTATGATAAAATATACCTTTTCATGTTTCTTCCCTGATAGCTTGATTTATCAATATAGTTATGGGTTCTTTATTTCTGTCTGAGACAAGTTGTAACTTACTATCTTCCCAAATTTGACCCTGAAATCTTGTTCTGAACTTTCAGAATAACTCAGAATATAATCTTGTGCAACAGCATCCTGCTTCATGTGTGGATCTAGTTTTATGTGTGTGGATGAGCTCTCAGACAAAAGGGGTGAGATGGGTGGCACATCAGTGCTAAGGTCCACTGACTGGTGATTTTCATTATGCAGGGTAATGGGTATGCATCTCTGCTGCAACTAAAAATGTGTCCTGCTGCATTCTGTAATCATGGACTGTTACTGTGATATTTTTGGAAGAAGTTGATGAAGAAAGCTGGCATCTGTAAACCCACAGGATTCATTCATGCTGAAGGAGCATGGAGTGTTTTAAGATGCACCAATCTGGGGCTCTCCAAACTTAAATCATTGGGGATGCTTTTCTATGGTTTGTGGCTTTTTCCCAGAGTGGGTAGTAAAGTAGGCCCTCAGACAGTGGCTATGTGGCATTACTGCTGATGGAGGAATGCAACACATGGTGGTTTTGAACTGTGTATTGGTTAGAAGAGTACTGATTCCCTCAGAAATAATGGCTC
>NW_024435191.1:0-15006 GCF_017639785.1 Mesocricetus auratus | reverse complement strand
TGTATTGTTTTGGAGCCTGTCCTGGAACTCGCTCTGTAGATCAGGCTGGCCTCCAACTGACAGAGATCTGCCTGCCTCTGCCTTCCGAGTGCTGGGATTAAAGGCATGCGCCACTATGCCGGGCATCTTGATCTCTTACTAACAATAGCTGATTCTTCAATTGACCAGAAATGACAAAGTCTTAGTAATGATCTCATAAGAATGACACTCATACCAGTTCTAAATTTAGTATTGCAACCTTCTCAAACCTGAGCTAGGCCCCCTGAGACCACTTTTTCCTCAAACTTGTCTTTCAAGTTCCTGTAGCAACTGCTCATCAAACTCTACATAATCAATGGCTTTTACTCTAAAGCACCTAAATTCTCCCTAATACTCCAACAATATCATTCCAAGCATAAAACAAAAACAAACAAACAAACAAACAAACAAAAACCACGTGGTCAGGTCCATCACAGCTGCACCGCACTTTCCTGGCACCAATTTTGGTTTCTGTTGATGAGATAAAATACTCTAACCAAAATCAATGTGGTGAGAAAAGGGGGTTATTTCAACCTATACTACCAGGTCACAATCCATAACCTAGAGAAGTCAGAGCAGAAACTTCAGCAGGAACTTGAAGTAGAAACCATCAAGGAACGCTGTTGGCAGGCCTACTGGCTAAGGTTCTCATACTTTAGTTAGCTTTCATATCCGTTCCAGGATTAGTGACTAAAGATGATACCATTTACAGTGGTCTGGGCCCTTCTACATCAATAAACAGTAAGAAAACCTCCTATACACATGTGTCAGCCCAATTGCTCTTCTCAGATAATTCTAAAGCTAACTAAGACATAAACCATTCAGAACAAAAGCACCCTACAAGGTCTTCTGAATTGGCTCTATAATGTTACATATTCTGTCATTCACCTACTCTTCTTAGCCACACTGGCTTTCTTAGCCATTACTAAAACGTTAATTACCTCAGTGTCTTACCACATGCTACCTATACTTCCTGGATTGTTTTTTTTTCAGATAACTAAGTAGCTCACTTTCTTATCCCCCTACTCTGCCCTCTGTATAATTATTATATTAGACAAAGGACCTACCTTCTTTATTAAAAGAACGTCTCATATGCCAAACAGGCCGTGAAAGCATGATGCCAGTGAAGATAGCCCTGAATTCCTAATCCTCTTGTCTCAGTCTCCCAAATACTTGAACTTAAACATATGTTGAAAAGACTTTTTCTACAGTCCTGTCAATTGAGGTTTATTTATTTATTTTGCTACTACTCTATAGGAATACATGAGGTTGGATACCTCATAAAGATGTGAGTTTCGTTTGACCCACAGTTTTGGAATCTGAATATCCAAATATTATGTCATTGGTTCTTATAGGAGACCCTCTGACTACACCACATAAGGAAGATAAAATCATGCCTGGAGCACATATAAGCGGAACTGATCACATGCAGATATAGGATTCCATAATCACTCAATGGGACCAAACACTCTTTCATTTAAAAAAAATCAACATTTTCATGTAATATGAAGTAAAAAACACAAGGCTTTGAACTTTTTTAGACAAGTCCTCTACCACTGAGATATATCCCCAGGCTAACAAATCCCACATGAAGAAACTGAGCATCTCACAAGAACTACCTCAGTTTCTTCCAAGAGCAGCACCTCCAAAAACCTAGTCACCTCATCTCTGCTCTACCTCCTAAGGATCTCACACCTCTGCCACACACCCCAGGTCCTCTATCACATCCCATGGCCTGTGTTGATGCTCTGCACAGCCCAGATTCCACTCCTGTGGATAATCTGTATAGTCAGGTGAATTGAAGACAGTAAAGTAATATTAAAACTCCCCCACAGTAAGGATGAGAAATATCACAATGCAGGGAGTTAGGACTCTGTATAGTGCTACTTCAGATGACTCAAAAATAGAAACAGAAAATGGAAAGATATATGACATGCCTGAGATTAATATAATGCTGATTGTATGTACTATGAATCTGGTAATTAATATTTTATCAATAATAGTCATAGTGGATTTTTGTGTCAAACATGAAAAGTTGACTAGTAAGATACAAGGCTTAGAAAGAGTCATTAATGAACAAAGAAAAATTCTCAGACACAGGCAGAGGAATGAGAAAAGAATGAAATAGGCCAGCCCAAGGTTGTTGAAAACCAACTTTAATGTATTCACATACTGTACAAGAACTACCAGCAAACAACAGGTACCCCCAAGATTATGGAGAAGTTGAGTGGAATCCTATACATATATAGATTTGAGGAGATTAAAGGAAATGGTCATTTCATATAGTATTCATTCACCCAAGGTGTACCAGATGTTAAATCCATGGGCAACTCAGAACAGAATCATTCCCAAGACTAGAAAGACCTGGTCAAAGCAATATTGGAAGTTGTTCCTCAGTTACAGAGGATAACATGAAAGGAAGAGGAATTTACCACCATAAAACAATGAAATAGGGTGAGAGGTACCGATATTTCCCAAGACCAGTATTAGGTAAGGGTCAATAGATTGATTACAAAGGCAGAGTAATTTTAACAAACATACCTTGGTCTTGTGTCATTTAGCAGCTCTGAATGTTTGGGACAAGGTTGAAGAATCAGAAAAGAGGTGTAGGTCATTTACTAACATTGTACAAATCCCAAAAGAAGCTTTCACTGACTCTTTGCAAAAATTGACTTTAGCTGTAAACAGAACAAACTGTATCAAATCCAAAATCTAGGCAAATATTAATTCAATTCTTGGCTCTTGAAAATGCTTATTCTGAATGCAAAAGGATGATTGTGCCTTTAAAGGCAAGATCAGCACCAATAGATGCATGGATTAGAGACATGGATGATACTGGACCTGAAGCTTATGATACTACTCTGATCAGAGAAACAATTTCTAAACATTTAAGAAAAATGAAAATGTGAGATGTTTTAATTGTGGTGAGCCTTGGACCCTCACCAACACTGGGATAGGAAGAGTGACCAACTAAGCCTCAGACTACACCAATTGCAGGAAGAGGGACACTCTGCATCACAGACCCCACCTGCATCCATCGGAAGAAGAGATGGCTAGGCAACAGGATAAGAACATATTCAACACCATAAATAGGAATATGATATCACCAGTCACTAGGGGTTTATTCCATAAAGACCTGAATATCCAAAAGCAGAGGAAAACAACCTTAAGAATAACTTTATGAAGATGATACAGGCCATTAAAGATGGAATGATAAACTCCCTTAAAGATATGGAGGAAAAGACAAACAAAAAAATGGAAGACATGGATGAAGACAAACAAAAAATGGAAGAAATCAACATATCCCTGAAAGAGGGAGGTAACTCAGACACTGCTTCTGGCAGTGGATCTAGTATGTGTCCCCAGTACATGTGGCTTTGGGGACCAGTGGGTGGGAAAAAGTAGGCAAGGAAGCAAGCCCAGCCTGCCCCAGAAGACATCCACTGAGCTGGCCTCTGATGAGGTGATGGGGTCACTGTCCATTGGTCCATTTCATCTCTCATCAGACTCGGCTACTGTTGTCAAGGCCCTCTAGTAAACCCAGGATATCTGCCAGGATATATCTGCTAGACATGATTTTACTATCTGTCAAGGCCTGCTGTCCTTTAGGCCCATTGAGGCTTAGTTATCCCCCATAGGGTTAATACGGTGGCATGACAGACAGAATGGCTGAGCTGCAGGAACAGCTCAGTTCAGAAAAAAATGGTGGTTTCCAAATTAAAAAATGACTCTCATGGATACAGGTGGGAGCTAAAAAGCACACTGAAGGCCCAGCATGAGCACCTAAAAGAATTGGAAGTATTCGCATGTGCCCCTGCTTTGATGTGAGGGTCAGAGGGGAACTTTGCTGGCTTGTCATAACCGTTATGCACATAGCACACAGCAGCAGAAGCCTGAGTAGAGCGATAAAACTGATTTTTTTCCCAAATTTAAAATGCAGTCCTTCTGTCATCCCCTCTGCTATGATTTCTGTTCCAGTCAACAGATATTAGATATTATTTGACCTCAATCTTGCCACTGACTAGCTTTAACTGATGGGTAATCTCATGTTTCAGTTGGCTAGTAACTGCCAGGTGTTGGAATTGAGAATGCATAGGGAAAGGATGTATTCTGCTTTCCAGAGGCATGCTGTGAGTACACACGTTTTTACTTTAGACGTTGATTTCACACACACAAATTCACATGATTTCTAAGTGCAGCAAAAGACAAAAGGTGTTAATTGTGAGGTCTGTTTCACTTTTTCTCTTTTTCTTAAAGACTAGAGTTTGAGGTATTGGATGAAGATGCTTTAATTTCAGTTCCAGAAAGAATTGATAGAATTATATTTTGAGTACAGAGACTAAGGCACCGACAAGAAGATGAGGAACGACTTTTTCAAGTTCTTTTCAGAGAGAAAAAAATCAAACAAAATCATGAATTGTTTAAAAATTGGTCGACTATTTTGTAAGAATTTTGATTATATTTGTCTGTACAGTGTTTCTCTTTCCCCAACAAGAAGAAATGCAAGTTGGGGAGGAATTACCATTCATGCTGTTGGTGAATAATTAATCTGTTATAAAGAGACCCAGCTTCTTGAGAATGTGGCTTGGCTTCCCTGTCCTCCCACTCAAGAGCTCAGAATCAGTCTTGTTGGCATCCTCACGGGTGACTGTCCTGCGAGCCTCTTCACTCCCTCTCTTTGACATTGTACATTTGACACTTTTGACTTCTTAGGAAGTATTTCTGTTTTTCCTTTTGTTGGTTGTGGTTTTGTATTCCTAGACAGGATTCTCTGTGTAACCCTGACTGTCATGTATACCAGGCTGGGCACGATATCAGAGATCTGCACGCCTCTTCCTCCAGAATGAAGGAGTAAAGGCGTGCTCCACCAAGACCTGCTGTACTCACTTTGTGAAATCCCGTTTTCCTTGTGTTGTGTGTCAGTGATCTCCCTTCACCTGCCTCAGTTAGGTCTGTCTGCCTCGTTTGTTTCTGCATGCATCATGTTCCTCCCAGGACTATAAACCTCCCAGAACCCTACATGAGCTCCTGTTGGCCTTGCTGAGCACCTGCTGTGTTCCAAGTGCAGCTTGAGGCCTAGGGATTCATTAGACAACGTGACAAGAATTTTGCCCTTGTGCAGTTACTGCCTACTGGATTGTTCTGGTGTAGGCCTTTTGCCTGTGACCCAGTCTTATATTTTCAGTTAGCTACTAGACATCTTTGGCTAAATATTCCTAGTAGTGACCCCTTAGGAGCCTCACAGACACAATAAAACCTAAACATTGTCTTCTGCCCTAACTCTGTTCCTCATACCGCTTTTCTGGTTACGATGTCACCCAGTTTGGAAGGCTGGAAGTCACCACAGACCATGTTCCTTCACTCTTACAATTACATGTAAGCAGTGATAAACCATGTGAATTTCCACTCATGTGCCCTTTTGTGTGTGCTGTTCCTGTTTCCTGTGCCCTCCCCAGATCTTCCCCTGCCTGGCAAGTTTCTACTATTACCATAGATAGTACATAGAGAGAACAGAAATTTTGTAGAGAAATAGAAAAATATGATATTTAAAAATGACCATTAAACAGCTTGATACAACTATTAGAAACAGAGAAATAAAAAATTTGAATTGAAAAGACTTCTAGAATTACTATTTGATACTTTTTATAGTGCTGACTATTGAATCCAGGGCTCAGTACATACTAGGTAAGTCTTCCACCACCAAGCTCTCTCTCAACACTAATTAATGTAATTTATTTATAGGCAAGGATACTGAATTGTAGAGAGGTGAATTTCCTTGTTCAGTGTGACACAATTATGATACTATGGACATTTAATAGAAAGTAAATTCTGTAGTATTATTTACTAAATTAAGATCACATAAAACAATACATTAAGTGAATCTCATAAAAATGGAATAATTATGTCTTTTTGAAAAAATAATCTGTAAGAGCATATTACTGTTATGAAATAAGAACTCAGTTCAGGTAGGCAGCACTATTATATGAGAAGAATACCAATGCCAAGAGGTATACTGGGCAATGAACATAAAGAACTAAACCTAAACCTCTGCAACCATTACATATGATAAAATAAAAGGTAGTGATTCTAAGAATCTCTGAATGATTTGTTAGGCTTAATGATATCTTAGTTTTTGAAAAGGCTAATTTGATCATTTTCTTTTTTAAATTCCTTTTTGTTTATTCAAATGTATCTTTTACATCATGCAATTAATTGACACTTTTCTTACATGATATAAGTTCAAATCCCATGTACTTAACAAATGTCAATTTTACAGTAAGAATAGAGCAGTGTAATACAAAACAATAGCATCATGACAGGGCAATATGGAGCCCCATGGTTTGCACTGACATTTACTAACTACTGGCCATGTTACTGTATGACTTGCTGTGGCCAAGAAGACTGCCAGTGCTTTACTTGTGGCAGACTTAGCAATTATGAAGAGTAGTATATACACAGTAATAAAAAGATCAGCTCAGAATGCTCAGAAGACAAACATGTCACATGCTGTCGGGAATAATAACAATTAATATACGTAAAGAGAATATTCTACTTACCAGCATGCATAATGAAAGTGTGCCCAGGGGTCATTATCTAGTTTGTTGACTGAATATCCATTATTAAGAACAATGTTTAGTAATTCTGAATCTCCTACACAGGCATTTCGATGCAAAGAAAAGTCATCATCCCATTGTCATTCTCTAATCTTAAAAAAGAAATTAAGAAAGTATAAATACTGGTGACACTCACATTCCTTCAAAACAGATGTGACACACATCTATGCAAACTACCTATCACTGTGCAGCTGTAGGCCAGTGATCACACCGCTTACTTACTGCCTAGATAGATTCTAACATCAAGTTATGAAAGCCAATTTGAGTAAAACAAAACAGTACTTGTCTTCCATGACACTGCTCATGCTTTGCTGCCATGATTCATGTTTGGAATTTGCATTTTTAAGTGGTCTGAAGTTTTCTGTCGACAGAGTTTGATCTGTCTACCACATGCCAGTCTGGTACTCTCAGAGGTCAGACATCATTGCTGGATGTAGGACAAATTCCAATAGTTGTAAATACTAAAAACCTATATTCTGATGTTGGGATTAATGCTGAAGATCAGAGAATAATTCTCTAGTGGCCAGTCACTAGAGAATTCTTACCTCTGCCAATGATCAGACCAATGTGGCAACCATGTTCTCAGACTGCACTGTACTTCAAACTACACTGCTCTTCAGACTGTACTGCTCTCCAGACTGCCTCCATCTCTACAAATCTTCCTGCCATATAGTTCTCTCTCTGCCCAGGTATATCACTCTTGACCCCACCTGCCTGGTACTGGTAAAGCAACATGATCCCAAGGGCTGTGATCCCCTTTGTGTGAGCTCTGTTTCACTTTTAGACAAATTCAATCACATGCAGGCCAGGGTGGCCTTGAACTAACAGAGCTCTATCTGGCTCTGTCTCCCAAGTGCTGGAATTAAAGGTGTGTGCCACCATTACCTGACATCTATGGCTAACTAATGTGGCTAGCTTTGTACTCTGATCTTAAAGCAAGCTTTAATTATTAAATCATAAATGAAATATCATCACAGAGGAGGAGGTGGGGGGATAAGCTGTGGGATGGGGGAGAAGGGCAGAAGGAGAAGGGGAGGGAGAGGGAACTGGGGTTAGTATGTAAATGAAAAAATGTTTTAAGAAGAGTATGTCTTACTTAGGATTTCTACCGCTGTGATAAACACCCTGACCCAAATCAACTGGGGATGGAATGAAAAGTTGTTTTCACATAAAGATTATTAGTCCACCACTGAGGAAAGCCACAGCAGGAACTTGAACAGACACAACAGAGGGGTCTCTTCATTCTGTTCTTCAAGTCATGACTTGCTCCTCATGGTTTGCTTGGCTTCTTTCTTACAGCACCCCGGATCACGGGCATGGGGGTGACACAACTCTGCAGTTGGCTGATCCTTCTCACACCAAGCACTAATCAAGAAAATGTCACTCAGGCTTTTTAAAGGTCAGTCTGTGGGAGACTTTTCTCAGCTGAGATTCTTTCCTCGTAATGACCCTAGCTTGTGTCAAGTTGACATACAACTAGCCAGCACACGGTGCATCAAAAGATGTCATTCATTCAGAAATACAGAAATGGCTTACCACAGGAAAACCAATAAATGTAGTACATTCACAAATGAACAGATCATATGAGCATCTTAGTATATGGAGAAAAGGCTTTCTACCAAATCCACAGCACTTCACAAAAGGAAGACTATTTCATCAAAGAGAATATGAATGGAAGGAATATTTCAACACTAGGGAGGTGAAGACAGGAGGGCAGAAGTCCAAGGCCACCATTCCCAGCATAGTGAGTTCAAGGCCAGTGTAGGCTACTTTCTCTCAAATATAATAAAGTCCTGCCATTCACGGGAAGATGGACACAAATGGAGATAGTCATGTTAAACAAATTAAGTCAGTCTCAGAATGACAAACCCTGCTTGACCTTCCCACTTGTTGTGTCCAGATTTTCCCACTGATGTGCAGAATCACCATTGTGTCTGTAAGTAAAACTGCCAAGGGGAAAAAAAGGGGACCAACACGATGAGGGACGGATGAAGCAGCACTTTGTCCAGCTTGGAAGTAGGCAGAGCAGACATGGAGGGAGAGAGCAGCACCTTGTGCAGATTCAACAGGGAAAACAAAGTCCTGATCTTTGATCTCATTTTCTGGTCTTCTGAGAAAGACTCATCATCACTGTCTGCTGAGGGTGTCATACTTGGGGCGGTGGCTGTAGCGGTGTCTGATGTGTTATTCTCATTCTTCCCTTTGATTGTCTTTCAGTTTTCCAACTGGACTCTGAGAATTACCTTTCATGGAGTGGTTAAGCATGCTGGATGTCCAGTTGTTTCTCAGAAACTGAGTATGGACCTCAGTTTCACCGTGCTCTCTGTCCTTCTGTCCTGGCTTGGACTTCAAGGTGTTCCATCTGAAGGAAGGAAAGGACAAGAGGATATTTTGGATGCAAGCAGATACAATGGGGTTCCTGATGCCACCAGTGACCTCTCCTCTGTAACCTGACATATAAGTGTTCTACACTGTGTCAATGAGGAGAAGCAAAGAGGAAGGGACAAACCCAGAGCATTGCTTTTATTTACCCATTCATTTTTGTAGTTCAATGGATGGAAGAAAGGAACCAAGATTACCAGGGAGGTGTGCTTCACCCAAGATATATCCCTAGCACTGTACTTTTATTTTTCAAGGGGTTTGCCTATTAGCTAAATAAGGGTAGTTCAATCCATCTTGCTGTGCATTGGACTTAGGGCTTTGAATGCACTGCGCAAGTACTCTAACAATAGAGCTCTATCCTCATCCCTTAGAGTCATTCTAAATAATGATCCAATAATGAGTCATTTATAAAAATAAAGTACATGGAACAGTGATGCAAGTCCAGAGTCCCAGATATTGTGGTAATGAGAGTTAAACATCTTTGTGGCCTTTCTTATTAGTATAAGCACTGACCTTAGTCAGTTGTGGTGACAAACACCTTTAATCCCAGAACCTGGGAGACAAAGGAAGGCAGATCTTTCTGAGTTTGAGGACAGCCAGTGATACATAAACAACAACAACAACAGCAGACAGAAAGGAACAGATACAGAGAGCTGCAGACATGAAGGGAGTGAGAGATCTTGGAACACTCATTTTCAAGTAGGTAAAAAAGTGTAAGAGGCAGAGGGAACAGAGGAACCAATATAAAGGAGTCCTTCTATTCACAACAGGACTGGTGCACATGTGACTCACAGGGCCTCTGGCAACATGCACAGGGCATGCACAATTTAAGTCAGATGGGTCCTGGTGTGGAAAGGGAAAAGTGGACACAATCTCCCATTCCCTAATCCAACAGCTATCTCCAACAGACAGCCATTTGCAACTGAAAATTAATTTTTTCCAATGTAGCCTACCTGGGTTTACAAACCACACTTAAGGGCAAACCCAATGCCCAGCAGTAGTTAGCCAACAAAAATGCACCCAATAGTATCTATGTAGACTTTTCATCTTGTATTGCTTTCTTTAGACAGTTTTAACATTGCTGTTCTTTTTATATTATGAATTCAAATTTTGTGTTTTTATGGATTTTGCCTCTTTTGTTTCTTTTTCTTGTCTTTCTAAAATATTCTAGTCTGTTAAGACAGGCAGTGGTAGCATGTACCTTAACAACCAGCACTTAGGAGGCAGTGACAGATGGATCTCCAGGTTCAAGGACAACTTGATCTACAGTGTAAGTTTTTGGACAGACAGAAACCCTGTCAGGGAAAAGCCAAAAACCAAAGAATTAAAAATTTAACTCAGTTTCCCATATGTAAGCCTATCCTTCCTACAATATTTCTACAATTATCTACTTATGAAGTTGACAGTATTTCAGAAAGCCATAAATGGTACTTTTCTATGATGAGACCTGGTATCTCAGTTCTTGTCTAGATATAACAGCTGACAATGTATCGTGTTTAGCTTGCCAAAGGAATTTACCATGGCAGTGTTAGATTCCTCACAAAAAGATAGTTTGAAGATGGCAAAAGAAAGTCCAGTCTGGCGCATCCTCCATGCCTTAGCCAAGATGAAATAGAACACTTTTGTGGCCAACATCAAAGAACATTCCATCCACGACTCACCCTGTACACATATGAATGTACACCCCTCTGTGAGTTCCTGGCAAGGAGCAAAAATTGTGTGAATCATCTTATAATCACCATAAGTTCAAAGTCAGAAGAAAACATACCTACAGAATTATATTTTAAATCATATCTTCATAAAAAGTGATCAGTAAAAATGAAAAGTTCCATGTTGGAGCACACCTGGTCACATTCATTGATCATGCGAGAACAGTGCTCTGAGCAGCCACAGCCATGAAGAAACACCGTGTGAAGTTAAAATCTCCGGTTACTGGAATTCTGTGGATGCTGATGCAATAAGCCAATCAAATTGAATTAATAATGTCATGTTTCATATTGGCAAAACATTCCTTGGTGGCCCCAGGGGAGAGCAGACAGACAGAGTTGAACCCAGTTGTATCTGCTCATAAAGCCCTCCGGGATGGAGCTACCAGTGGCAGCCTTTTTAGGGTCAGAGTCTGGAAGGAGGCAGACTCAGTGAGCCACTCACTGACTCTCAACAAAGACCAAGACTCTGATGACACAATAGAGAAGACTGAAGAGGTCAGGTGAAAGCAGGCATCTCAGCCATGGTCTTTTGTGGAGCATGAACCCTGTCTGACTCAGGGAACCTTGTGGGGACAAAGACAAACTTGCCAACACAAGGTTTGGGTACAGTTTGCTGTAGTTGCAATTCTGAGGTTTAAGTGGCCTGTACTAGATCCAGAACCAAAGGTCATATTGGGAATTGGTATCATGAAACAATCAAATGGTGTGAATGTGTGTGTGTGTGTGTGTGTGTGTGTGTGTGAGTATACATATATATATATACATATATATAAATATATATGCATATATATAAATTGAGACAGGTGTTATATGCTGAAGACAATTTAAAACACACAACAATAAACACTGGCCCTCCTACCCTGATTTTCATTAGTTTCTTGTTGCTTCTTTGCCAAATATCTTCCTCTTCCAAATGAGTATTTCCCTGTGCTTGTTACTTTTCTGTTTCTTTGTATCAACCAGTTTCCCTCATAGGATCCACATTATGCATAGACATTCCATTTTCTTTATGTTCATTTAAATAATACTGAGATTTTTATTATTCTTTAACAACTATGATTTACTAATTTTTCCACTCAAGTGACCCCCTCCATTGTCTATCATTCCATGTTCTCATAATTACAGAATCATTCCAGTACTCCTACCCTCTAATGATGAATATGTATATCTATCTATCTATCTATCTATCTATCTATCTATCTATCCATCATCTATTTATCTATCCTTGTAGACATCTCATCACTAACCCTTATCTCCATTTCTTCAGTGGTGACCCAGAAGCACATGCTTTGTCCTCAGTGTCTTAGTTGCAGTGTTAGACCCCACTCTTATCTCTCTGACAGTGTCTCGCAGCAGACGTCCCCACGTATCCTTTTTCCATCCTTTCTATCTGATTCTCCTTCACTGTGTTTGTGACTCCTGCTCTCTTCACTGACTAGGAGGATTTTCTATGTCTGGTAACATTTCATTGTGACAGACTGATGGAATTGCATACCCGAGGTCTTCACTTTGATCTTTACAATAATCTCTACATGCCACAGGCTCCACCTGGTCCTGTCACACTTCTCTGTACACCACAGACCTTCACCTTATCCTATCATACATCTCTGTATACCTCAGATTCCACCTTGTCCTGTCACACACATCTCTCTACACCACAGACTCTACCTGCCCCTGTCACACACATCTCTCTTACCACAGGTCTTCACCTGGTCCTGTCACACATCTCTCTACACCACAGACTCTTACCTGGTCCTGTCACACACATCTCTCTACACCACAGGAGCCACCTTATCCTGTCACACACATCTCTCTTACCACAGGTCTTCATCATGTCCTGTCTCACACCTCTCTCCTTTCTTACCATAATTTTACCTCCTCATTTCCTCTCTACACTTGAGCACATGGATGTCACATTTACAAACATTACAATAGTTTCCTGTGTCACCTTTCCTCTTTTCATTAAAAAGCTAATATTAATATTCCCTTCTTCAGAGCTTCTCTTTGATCCTGAACTGTGAATTTACTTAGATGTGTATTGCTTGCACAAGCAGACATGAGCTTCCTGGGTGACGCGTTTGAAACAGTGTTTTTCACAGCAGGGTCAGGGGAACTGGGACATTTCTGGAGGTCAGTTACTTTTTTATGTTACAGTGCTTTTCATTCAACAGCAGAGGCTGACTGAGAAGCTGCGTTTTCTATCATGTGAAAGATGAAGTGCAGAGATGGTATTTGTGTTCATCATACAATCAGAACCATTCTCAAAACTGCCCAGATGCTAAGAAAAGCGAAGATGGGTTCAGTAGACCAAAGATGCATCCCAGTCCAGTGACTCCAAACAGCATCCCTATGAGTGAGATGCAGTAAAAATATTAGAATCATTGATTTTAGTGTCGGGATATTAAATTATTATATGACATACAGTGCAATAGGTAGAAGTTGTGCAAACACACACACACACACACACATTCCTGCACAGTATGGTCATTGTCCCACATAATCTTATGGAGACAACTATTTGAGTGAAAATGTCACGACATTAAATAATAATTTTAAAGGTATGAAGATTTTAAATATTTTACTTGTAATTTTTCAATCATATTAGAATATTTCTTTAAAATATTTGAAGGGTCATATATGTGTTAAGTTTACAAGCAGTAAAATGCATGGATTTCTCCATTCTTCTAAATATCTACTAAACACTTTACCTTTGAGGACAGGTGATGGGGACATACAGACATTTGGACATCCAAATGTGTCCTTCCACAATTGTGTCTTCTGTCAATTCTGATGATATCACCTAAATGTCTCTTCAAGTTTATTTTATTTGTTTGTGTGTTTGTAGGAAAGTGTGCAATGCGCATGCAAACACGAGACATGTGACAGTCAGAGGACAACTGTCAGGAATGTAAGCTCTCCTCCCACTATCTGGGTTCCATGAGCGAATGCATCCTTGGCAATGAATACTTTTACCACCGTTTTACACACCAGCAAGATGATTCCTTAGGGTGAAGCTCTCTTCTATATTCTATTCTGCTCATAGTCTTTCTTTTCTTTAGTGAAGCCGATTTGTGCAGGCCAATTGATATTTTTTGTCCTTGGTTCAAATTTAATTTTCTTTATAATACCTCCCTTGCAACCCATAAATATCTCCCATGTATTTTTGCAAGTCAACATTCCTGGTGTTTGTAGCACCCAAGATGTTTAACTTGTTCTCTAAGTCACTTTTCTCAATGCAACTTTATTGTCTTCAATCAAGTTACAAGGTCTTGAAGGAAAAAGAGAGCTCTTGTTTTTCAGTGGTCATTTCATAACCAGAAAGGGATCTGGAAGACAGTGTAAGCAAAGGCATGCCATTTTTCCCTTGGGTGCCAACAAGGCATTGCTGCATGTCCATGAGAATGTATCCAACATTTGCATTTCCTAGAATTACCTAATACTGCATGTGCATCAAGGAAGACAGCATGATTCTAACATGGCAGTGAGCCAGAAGACAGCCGCCACACAGACACGCAGGAAAGGCCTAGGACATTGCATTCATTCATTCTTCCATTCAAAGCATTCATTTACAAACACCTACAGAGAGCATATTCTGCTGTCTTCCTACTGTCTCGTGAGAGTGAATGACACATGAGGAAATAAAGAACTGTCTACCACCCATTCAGTTATTTATGAAAAATAAAATGAAATCTAGGCCTATGTTCGCTAGAACTAGGTATGTATTTTTGATTAAAATTTGATGTATGAATTATAAAGTAGCATTTAATTCACAATCACAAGTTCAAGTCTGAGAAGACACATGTTATAGGCATGTGAAGTCCAGAAACATGGCATGGAAACATGACACTTACCATGGGAATTGTTCGTCATCAGGTATTTGTGCAACAGAAACAGTTCTAGTCTCGTAATTTTGTTTGCTCTTCTTCGATACAGTGATTTCACAATTTATCCTCATGTATAACGGGCATTCAAAGTCCCAGTATACATATTGTAGGTTAGATGGTCTTACCATTGAATGTGCCTTCTATGGGTGATGGGCACCTAAAAATAAAACCACTTAGAAATGTATATTTGCACTGCTTCCATGATTAAATCCTTCTACATTAGTTAAGCTGGGTACCTCTAACATCAAGTCTTGATTACAGGATTGTTTTCACAGGACTGTGCTTTTTCTATGTCTGCAGTCCAGATTTCTGTGGTCAAGAAGGTGGTACATAAATCATAATTCTATCAAATGCTCTCCTGGGAAATTTATATAAATGCAGAGTTTCTTACTGAACATG
>NW_024435190.1:0-508 GCF_017639785.1 Mesocricetus auratus | reverse complement strand
CAAAGGCAGTCTATGGAATCTCTAACAGTGGAGCCAGTGTTTATTCCTAGGACACAAATGGATTTGGTGAGCCCATGTACTGTGGAGGGACACTACTGTAGCCCAGATACAAAAAGGAGGGCCTCGGCCCTCCCCTAAGTGATGTGATGGACTTTAATGATCAACATGGACTGCCTCACTCTCCCATTCTAAAGCATCCAAGAGTGATACTTTTCTCGTGATTCATAGTAGATTTGCTTGGGGAATACATTTTATAATTCAAATAGAATTTTCCCTTCCCTAACAGATATGCCTACAGAGGCAACTTGATTATTTTTGAGAATTTTGGTAAAATACCTGGAAAAAGAGAACCCTCTCTGTGACAGGAGAAGTTATATATTCACACTTTATAAACCTCAGTCTATGAACCCAAAACAATGTTGACAATGCCCTTGATTCATGTGTACAAGATTGTAGGTCTCAACAGGAGATTTTTATTAATCTCAACTATGTGAAGAGATTACTTATC
>NW_024435189.1:0-3111 GCF_017639785.1 Mesocricetus auratus | reverse complement strand
TGGGGATAATGTTAAGCAAGGAAGTGAAAGACCTGTATATCAAGAACTATGAGTCTTAAAAGAAAGAAATCAAAGAGGATATCAGAAAATGGAAAGATCTCCTATGCTCTTGGATTGGTAGGATCAACATAATAAAAATGGCAATCTTGCCAAAAGCAGTCTACAGATTCAATGTAATCCCTATCAAAATTCCGGCACAATTCTTCACAGACCTGGAAAGAACATTAATCAACTTTATATGGAAAAACAAAAGGCCCAGGAAAGCCAAAACAACCCTATACAATAAAGGAACTTCAGGAGGCATCACTATACCTGACTTCAAGCTCTATTTTAGAGCTATAGTCTTGAAAACAGCTTGGTATTTGCACGAAAATAGGCAGGTAGACGAATGTAACCGAATTGAAAACCCTGATTTTAACCCACACACCTATGAACACTTGATTTTTGACAAACTAGCTAAAACTATACAATGGAAAAAGAAAGCATCTTCAACGAATTGAGCTGGCATAACTGGGTACTGGTATGCAGAAGACTGCACAATGATCCATGTTTATCGCCTTGTACAAAACTTAATTCCAAATGGATCAAAGATCTCAACATAAATCCTGGCACACTGATACTTTTAGAAGAGAAAATGGGAGATACTCTTCAACTAGTTGGTACAGGATACCACTTCATGAACATAACATCAGTGGCACAGACACTGAGATTGATAATTAACAAATGGGACCTCATGAAACTAAAAAGCTTCTGTAAGGCAAAGGACACAGTCAACAAGACAGAAAGGCAGTCCACCGAATGTGAAAAGATATTCACGGACCCCACATATGACAGAGGGCTAATCTAAAAAATTTACAAAGAACTCAAGAAGCAAGTCAACAAAACACCAAAGAATCCAATTAAAAGGTAGGGTACAGAACTAAATAGAGTGTTTTCAATAGAGGAGTGTACCAGTTAGGTTTCAGGTAGTAACACCAGGAGTTCTGCATAGAGTTTTGTACAGTTAGTTTTCAATAAGTTACATGTATATATTCTCACACAGTGTTGTATCGTTACTTTTCATAGAATTACACATGAAGTTTCTCAGAGATTTATTTAGATTGTTTTCAAGAAATTGTGCATGTAGATTATCACACAGTAATGTAACTTTAATTTTTAAGAAGTTACACTTAAAGATTCTAGCACAGGTTTGTATTGTTAGTTTGCAATAAGTTACACATGTAGGTTTTCACACTATGTTGTGTCATTTGTTTTCAAAAATTAAAAGCATAGTTTCTCAAACAGCGTTGTTTTGTTTGTTTTCAAGGAGTTACACTTGTAAATTCTCACACAGTGTTGTATTGTTAGTTTTCAAGAAGTTATGAATGCAGATACTCACACAGAATTGTATTATTAGTTTTCAAGAAGTTATATTTGTAGATGTCACATAGGTTATACACGTAATTTCTCACACCATGTTTTATCTTTTGTTTTCCAGAACTTACACATGTAGTTTCTAACACAGTGCTGTATCATTACTTTTCAATAAGTTACACGTGTAGATTCTCACACAGTGTTGTATCGTTTACCTTCAATAAGACCTGGTGTAGATTGTCACACAGTGTTGTATCGTTAGTTTTCAAGAAGTTACGAATAGAGATTTTCACACAGAATTGTATTGTTAGTTTTCAAGAAGTTATATTTGTAGATGTCACATAGGTTTGGATCATCAGTTTAAAGTAAGTTACACGTGTAAATTCTGACACAGTGCTGTATGTTAATTTTGAAAAATATGCACGTGCTGGTTCTCACACAGTATTGTATCGATAGTTTTCAAGAATGTACTAATATAGTTTCTCACCCAGAGTTATTTCGGTAGTTTTCCAAAAGTTATGCGTGTGGTTTCAAACTCAGTTTTGTGTCGTTAGTTTTAAAGAAGTACCGAATATAGATTCTCATACAGAGTTGTTTTGTTAGTTTTTATGAAGTTACACATGTAGTTTCTCAAAAAGTGTTGTACCCTTTGGTTTCAAGAAGTTACAATTGTAGATTCTCAAACAGTGTTCTATTGTTATTTTTCAATAAGATACACGTGTAGATTCTCACACACTGTTGTATCGCTAATTTTTAATAAGATACACATGTTGATTCACAGACAGTGCTGTATCGATAATTTTCAATGAGATACCCGTGTAGATTCTCATACAGGGTTGTATCATTTGTTTTCAAGAACTTATGCATGTAGTTTCTAACACTGTGCTGTATCGTTAGTTTTCAATAAGGTACACATGCAGATTCTCTCACAGTGTTGTATGTTAATTTTCAAAAAATACACATGGAGATTTTCATACAGTGTTGTATCCTTAGTTTTCAAGATGTTACACATATAGTTTCTAACACAGTGTTGTGTGTTTTGTTTTCAAGAAGTTACACACATAGTTTCTCACAGTGTTTTATCGTTTGATTTCAAGAACTTATGCATATAGCTTCTAACACTGTGCTATATCATTAGTTTTCAATAAGTTACATGTGTAGATTCTCATACAGTGTTGTATGTTAATGTTCAATAAGATACAGGTGCAGATTCACACACAGTCTTGTATCGTTGGTTTTCAAATGTTACTAATGTAGTTTCTCACACAGAGTTATTTCATTAGTTTTCAAGGAGTTATGCGTGTCATTTCGAACTAAGTTTTATATCATTAGTTTTCAAAAGTTACAAATATATATTCTCATACAGTGTTGTATCATTAGTTTTCAAGAAGTTACTAATGTAGTTTCTCACACAGAGTTATTTCATTAGTTTTCAAGAAGTTATGCGTGTAGTTTCCAACTAAGTGTTGTATCATTAGTTTTCCAGAAGTTACGAATATAGATTCTTACCAGTGTTGGATCATTAGTTTTCAAGAAGTTAAACACGTAGTTTCTCACACAGTGTTGTGTGGTTTGTCTTCAACAAGTTACACATGTAGATTCTCACACAGTTTGGTTGGTTTATTTTCAAGAATTTAAACACATAGTTTCTCTCACAGTATTGTGTGGTTTGTTTTCTAGTAGTTACACTTGTAGATTCTCACAAAGTTTTGTATCGTTAGTTTTCAAGAAGTTAAACACGTAGTTTCTCACACAGTT
>NW_024435188.1:0-44653 GCF_017639785.1 Mesocricetus auratus | reverse complement strand
ATATGTGAAACATTCATGTTTCTAATTTAAATAACATATTTTGAGAAAAAAGTGAATGTGGTTTCCATGAGCATTCATGTATTTTATTTGTGGATGTATGTGATTTAAAATTGAGGCATCACCTCATATGTCAACCTAATTATAAGCTAAAAATGGGATGGTACAGGTGTAAAGTATACTGGGGAAAACATGAGGAGACTCTCAAACACATGAGGACTCTGTAACCAATAAGAGTTATAAATGTCTTATACAGACTCAGAACTGGTTTCATAGCTGAGTAAACAGCACAAAGGTCAGTTGTACTATGCAATTTCTTAGTTTATTTTTTAATGTATGTATATAAGATTTGCAGGATGTCTACTCAATCAAGTCTATTCTGCATTAAATTTTTAGAGAACCATAATTTATTCTTTCCTGTGGAAACAATTGCATCACCTGTATCACGAATAACTCCTCTTTTCTGAATTTCAATATGGAGGAATGAATCTTTAAATATACATAAATTGGTTCAATTCAGAATTTACCTAAGCCAATATCTCTCCATATCTATTGTCTTGTACATTAGCATTTAAAAATTTAGTTTCGACAAAGCACCATACAGTAATGATTCACCTGTATATTTCCTATTTGTAGTAGGTTTGTTATTTTATATTACTTTACTCTTTCTTTAGATTTTTATTCTTTATTTTTAAACAATTGTTTTTTCTGTCTGTATATGTCCACTTTTTCTCATTTCTTTAGCATATCCACATATTTATAAACAAACTATTTTTGGGTTTTTTTATGAGACAGGGTTTCTCTGCATTGTTTTGGAGGCTATCGGTCCAGCCCCACCTCAAACACACAGAGATCCGCCTACCTCTGCATCCCGAGTGCTGGGATTAAAGGCATGTGTCACCACCGCCTGGCAAAACAAACTATTTTTAAAAGTATTTTAAATATTTAAGATTTCGAAATTAGTTTATGCTTCATAATAGTACTTTAACTGTCTGTAGATATATTATATTTGTTCCTACTACCATTGCTAAAGTGTTAAATTTTTGTTAAATGAGATTTTGCTGCATGTTTTGCTTATATAAATATGTGTTATCGATGTTTCACCTCACCTGTCTTCGGCACCCAATTGGTCTCCATAAAGGGAATAATCAGAATTTAACTGTGCAAGGAGATGCTTGTAGACAGAGAATAAACTAGAGAAGAATGGTGGAGAATGACAAGCAGACACCCAGGGCTAGCCAGGCAGCTACCAGTCAAGAGACACAGAGTAGTACAGAAAGGAAAATCCCAGAGACGAATCATAGTTGTAGAAAAATGGGTAAATTTGGCTAAATAAAAAAATCCTAGCCAGAAATGAACAAAAATTAAGGACAAGGATTCATAACTAGTTATATGTCTCCATGTCATGATCATGGAAATAGTTCATTGCCCAAAGAAAAAGTATTGCTAGAGGCAGACTGAGCCTTCGAGCCTCTGTTACCATTCCTAACTTGGACTGGCCCCTACAGGAAGAAGTAAGTGCCTGGAATTTTCCTGGCCACCTCCCCCTCTTTATGTCCCCTGAAGTTCAGTTCCCATTCATGTCCAGTCAAGGAATCCCACAGAGAACCATCCAGCATTTACAACCATTAGAACTGTGGGCACACCTGCACCTACCAGATAGGGCCTTAGACCCAAAACCACCAGGGGAGGAAGAGAACTCACCTGTACACATTGGAAGAAGAGATAAGTAATCTAAACTAACCTATAAAATTTACTTAAATAGAAGCAGTCATCGAAAGTCTCCCAATCAAGAAAAAGCCAAGGCCCAGATGGCTTCAGTACAGAATTACCAAAGAAGAGCTCATTCCAATACTCCACTACTCCTCAAAATGTTCCACAAAATGGAGGCAGGAGGTTCATTGCCAAACTCTTTTTATGAGGCTACAATTACCTTGATACCCAAGCCATACAAGACACAAATAAGAAAGAGAATTACAGACAAATACTCAATATAATACTACCAAATTGGATCCAAGAACACATGCTCCCATTCCCCTCTGGATATCCTTTCCAATTCCCCTTCTCTGGGATTCCAGTAAGTTTTATAGGTCATTTTAGATTGCTTAGCTCTTCTTGATTTAATTTTGCTAAGTGATATCTATACTGAAAAAAATGTCCATTTCCTTTAAATTTTCAAATTTTGTAGACTACAGATTTTCAAAATATGACCTGAAAATTCTCTGGATTTGCTCAGTGTATTTTTTATGTCACCCCTTTCATTCCAGAGTTTGTTAACTTACATGTTATCCCTCTTCTTTTTTTTTAGTTTGGATAAAGGTTTGTCCATCTTGAAGATTTTCTCTAAGAACCAACTCTTTGTTATATTGACTTTTTGTTTTGTTTTCTTTGTTTGTAGTTTATTGATTTCAGCACTCAATTTGATGATTTACTGGCATCTACTCCTTTGATCACCTTGGATTTAAGTTTTATGCATGGAGATTGTCATGGATCTATATGCAGTCTTCTACATGTCATCCTCCAGTTATACCAGCACTATTTGTTGAAGATGCTTTCTTTTTCCATTATATAATTTTAGCTTATTTTTCAAAGATAAAGTGTTCGTACATGTGTAGGTTAATGTCACGATGTCCAATTTGATTCCATTGGTTACTATCTGTCTAAATTTGTGCTAACACCAAGCTGTTCTCAGGGCTATTGCTCTGTAATAGAGCTTGAAGTGAGGATTGGTGATGCCTCTGGATGTTGCCCTGTTGAACAGGATTCTTTTGACTGTCCTGGGTCTTTTGTTTTTCCATATAACGTTGATTATTGTTCTTTCAAGGTCTGTGAAAAATTGTGCTGGGATTTTAATGGGGATTGCAATAAATTGGTATATTGCTTTCGATAAGATTGCGATTTATACAATGGTGATCCTACCTGTCCAAGATCATGGGAGATCTTTCTGTCTTCTGGTGTCTTCTTTAATTTCTCTCTTTAAAGACCCCATGTTCTTGAGATACAGGTCTTTCACTTGTTAGTTTAGCTTTACCCCAATGAATTTTATGTTGTCTGTAACTATGGTAAAGGGTGTTGTTTCTCTAATTTCTTTCTCAGCCCTTTTATCGTCTGTATATAGTAAGGCTACTGGTTTCCTTGAGTTGATCTTGTATCCTGCCACTTTGCTGAAATCATTTATCATCTGTAGGTGTTCCTTGGTAGAGATTTTGGTTCATTTATGTAAACTATCATATCATCTGCAAAAAGTGTAAGTTTGCTCTTTTCCTTTCTTTAAAGGATTTTCTCATTTCCTAATTAAGTGTCTCTATCATCTTTATGATGTTGTTTTAAGAACATTCTCTTCTACTTCATCGGTGTTGTGATGTTTAGATCTTGCTGTTGTACAGTCTCTAGATTGTGGTGGCATCATATTGGTTTCTATGTTGTTGAATTTGTTCTTATATTGTCCACTTCCCAACCCTTCTTTCAGTGGCGACAGGTTGGGTCTCTACCTTTCCTGGTGGGTATGCATCCAAGGTTCTCTTCCAGTGGGTGCAACATGTCCAATACAATGATGGGTCTCACGGTAAATGTAGATATGTCTGAGTCATGATATTTCACTGTGGGTGGTAGCTCTACCCTGTATACTCTCCCCTCTTCCCTCTGCCATGAGTTGGGCCAGGAGCAGAACTGATCTCTCAGAAAGCTCCTGGTCCCTCGGTCCTCCCTGGGTGAGTCAAGCTGACTGCAGTCTGCAGGCCCAGAGATATTACTGTAGATTTTTGTTTGGAATTTGGAATTGAGATGTGGTCCTAGAGCTCACTTCTGCCTCTTCCCTCTGCCCACTGCCCTCTGCTCTTTGCCTTCTCCCCTGAGTGGTGCTGGGAATAGACCTGCTCTCTCAGCAGGCTCCTGGTCGCTGAGTCTTCCCAGGACAAGTCAAGCTGGTTGTAGCCTGCAGGCCTGGAGATCTTATTGTGGATTTTTGTGTATATTTTATTTTTTGGGGGTGGTATTGTGTGTGGATTTCCCTTTTTTGGCTTTTGGTAATGTGGTATTATGTATTGTGTATATGTTTGTGAGTGCAGTTAACTTCCTTGGGTTGGAATTTTCCTTCCAGTACTTTCTGTATGGCTGTATTTGATGATATGTATTGTTTAAATCTAGTTTTGTAATGGAATGTCAGTTTTCTCCATCTATAGTGATGAAAACATCGATGGGTATATTAGTCTGGGCTGGCATTTATACTCTCTTAGCGTTTGTAGAACATCTATCCAGAAGTTTCTGCCTTTCAGTGTTTCCATTGTGTAGTCAGGACCAATTCTGTTCTGTCTTCCTGTATTTGTTACTTGACATTTTTCATTTGATGTCCTCAATATTATTTCTTTTTTCTGTGTATTAGTGTTTTGATACATTCTTAGCGGACATTTTTTGTAAGTCTATTTGGTGTACTGGAGGCTACTTGTACTTTTATAGGCATGTCCTTCTCTATGTTGGAAAAGTTTTCTTCCATGACCTTGTTGAAGATGTTTTCTGCATCTTTGATCTGGACTTCTTCAATTACTTCTATTCATATTATTTTTAGTCTTGCACTTTTCACGGTGTCCCATATTTCTTGTATATTTTGTGTTAAGGTTATTTTGGACATAAGATTATCTTTGGGTGATGAATCTATTTTTTCTCATTCTTCTTCAAAACCTGAGATTCTCTATTTCATCTCTTGCATTCTCTTGGTTATGCTTGCATCTATAGTTCATGCTCATTTTCAAATTCTATATTCAGCATTCCCTCAGTTTGTGTTTTCTGTAAATTCTTCATTTAACTTTTCAGGTCTTGAATTGTTTGAATTTTTCCATCACCTCTTTCTCTGTTTTTCCTTGATATTTCTTGCTTTCTTTAGGAGACTTGCTGATTCCTTGAATATTTTGTTTTTATGTATCTTCCATTTCTTATATTTTTTGTTTATTCTTCTGTTATTAAGGGTTTCTCTCATTTCCTCTTCATGGTACTCTACTATCTTTATTAAGTTGTTTTTATGGTCATTCTCTTATGCTTCAACTAGATTGGAATGCTAAGGTCGTGCTGGTGTAGAATCTCTAGAATATGGTGGTGGTATGCTTGTCTTTTTGTTTTGGAAACTGATCGTATACTGTTGTCTTTCTTCCAGTGTGTGTAGTTAGGGTCTCTCCCTCTCCTGATGTATTTGGGTAAGGTTCTCTCCAGGTGGGTGATAGTGGTTCTAAGAGTCAAGCGGTTGCAGATGCTGTATTTTTATCTGTCTTCATGCCTTTTTGTGGCCTGTGGTGGTGGAATGGGAATGGGATCTAAAGTTCAGAGTATTCCAACAGGTCAATCATGGAAGGAGAATGCCTGTCACTCACCTGTCTTGTTTGTTGCTGATCTAAGACTGCAATGACAAGAGATGCTGGATGGTTTTCTCTGAAAACAAGTCTTCTAGTGGGATTCAGGGGCAGGATGTGTCTGAGGACTGAATTCCAGGGAATTCCAACAGGGCCATGGGCAGGAGAATGCCCTACCCTCACCTGTCCTTGTGTGTGTAAGTCCAAAACTCGGTATCCTGTTTCTTTAACTGGATTATTTGTATTTTAATACCCAGTTTCTTGAGTTCAGGGTTAGTGTTAGGGTGTGTCTGAGGCCCAAATTTTGGGGGAATTCCAGCAGGGACATCAGAATGAGAATGTCCTGCACTCACAAGGTGATGTGAGTGCTGGTTGTAAGCTTGGTATCCCCTTTATTTAATTAGATAATTTATATTTTTATATTAAGTTTCTTTAATACTTTGTGTATTTGTGAGAGTAGCCCTCTGCCAGATATGGAAATGCTGATGATTTTTGCCCTTCTGTTGCCTAATTTTGTTCTATTGACCATGTGCTTTGCCTTACATAAGCTTCTCAGTTCCAGAGATCACATTTGTTCATTGCTACTTTCAGTGTCTATGATACTAATTTTATATATTTGTAGTGGGATCTTGGGCCAATATGTTAAAGCAATGTCCCACTTTCTTTTCTATGAGGCTCACTATGGTTGGATTTATATTTAGTTCTTTGACCCATTTGGACTAGAGTTTTGTGCATAGAGATATATATGGTTCTATTTGCATTCTTCTACATTAAAATCCCAGTTGTGAGAGTAAAAATTATTGAAAATTTTTCTTTTAATATTTGATGTTTTTGTTTCATTGTCAAAAATGTGGTGGCCATAGGTGTCTTGATCAATATCATCATCTTCAATTTTATTTCATTGGTTCACCCTTCTTTCTTATGCAAGTACCAAGCTGATTTTGTTACTCTGAATCTATACTAGAGGTAAAAAGTCACTGATTGTGTTAACTCTGGAAGTTAATTTTTTGTCCATGATTGTTTTGGCCCAACTGGTTTTTTACTTTTCCGTATAAAGTTGAGAATTGTACTTCTAAAGTCTGTGAAGAATTGTTGTGGGACTTCCATAGGAATTTATTGAATTTTTAGATTGTTTTTGGTAGAGTTACCATATGGATTACATTGATCCTACCTTTCCAGTATCATGGGGAATCTCCTGATATTCATTTTCTGATTTTCTTTAATTTCTTTCTTCAAAGAGTGAAAGTTCTTGTATTTCACTTCTTTGTTTTGAGTTACCTCAAGATATTTTATGTTGTGTGTGGCTATTGTGATGTATGAAGTTTCTCTGCCTATTTTTCATCGATATATAGGAGGGCTACTCTTTTTTGTGTTAAACATCTATCATCCCAAATTATTAAAGGTTTTTCTGTTTTTGTTTTTGTTTTTGTCTTTACGAGACAGGGTTTCTCTGTATTATTTCGGGGCTATAGGTCCAGCCCGGCCTTGAACTCAGAGATCCGCCTGCCTCTGCCTCCTGAGTACTGGGATTAAAGGCGTGCACCACCACCGCCCGGCAAGGTTTTTATCAATTATTGGAGATTTATGGCAAAATATTGGGTCACTTATATATACTATTATAGAGTCTGCAAACATCAGATTTTCACCTTTTACATTCCTACTTGTATCCCGTTGATCTGCTTTAGATTTCTTATTGCTCTAACTAGATTTCAAGTACTATATTGAGTAGATATGGAGAGAGGGAACATTTCTCTTTTGTTCCTTATTTTAGAGGAATCAGATTGAGTTTCTCTCCATTTAGTTTGATGTTGAATTTGGCATGTTGTGCATTGCTTTTATTATATTTATGTATGATACTTTTATGCCTAATATTTCCTAAACCTTTATCATGAGTGTGTGTGGGATTTTGTCATAAGACATTTCTTCTTTGGAATGAGATGATCAATTGGGTTTATTCTTTCAGCTTGTAACTTATGGTGGATTATATTGCCAGACTTTTGTATGTTGAACCATCCCTGAGTCTCTAGGATGAAGCCTACTTTGTCATGTTGGATGATTTTTTATGTGTTCTTGTGTTCAGTTTACCTTGTTTTATTGCATAATTTTGTATAACTGTGCATAAGGAATACTTTTTCTGAAATTTCCTTCTCATTGAATCTCCAAATTGCATTTTTAGGCAGTTAGTGCTATGAACTGTCCTATTAGCACTGCTTTCATAGTGTCCCTTGACTTTTGTTATGCTGTGTAAATTTTATATTGAGTGATAGGAATTCTAATTCTTTATTTCTTTCATGACTCACTTGTACTTCACTTATGTTTTGTGAAATTTTAATGAGTTTGTGGTCTTTCTATAATTTGTGTTTTTGTTGAATTCTTACTTTAGCCCTTTTGACAAATAAAATAAAGGAGGTTATTTTCAGTATCTGTTGAGGTTTTCTTTGTTCCTCCATAATTAGACATGGCTTCATGAGATGAGATGTTGTGAAGAAGGCAAACTGGTTTGTGTTTCAGTGGAACATTCTAGAGATGACGTTTTGTCCATTGCAGTCAGAATTGATCACTTCAGTTATTTTTCTGTTAAGTTTTCATTTGGCAGATCTGTCAGTTTATGAGATTGGGTATTGAAATATCCCACTATTAGTGAGTGGGCTTTGGTTTGTGATTGAGGCTTTAGTAACATTGTTTTTAAAATGAAGTTGATGCAGTATTTGGGACATGAATGGTAAGAAGTGAGATGGACTTATCCTATGAAGAACATGAAATATCCTTCTCTATTTCTTTTGAATATTTCATTCATTTATTTTGTTAGACATTAGGATAGCTTTGCCAGCTTGTTTCTTTTGTCCATTTCATTGGAAAATTATTTATTTTGTAGTTCATTTTCATGTATGCAACAGAGAAAACTTCTTTTCATGTCCATTCTATTAGCCTCTGTCTTTTTATAAGTATATCATGTCCACTGATATTCGGGGATATTAAGGACCTGTGATTGTTGATTCTTTGCATTTAATTTTTTACTAACATATTTGAAATTCCAATTATATCCTGCCTCTCCTCCTGATGTCAAGAATTATCCCCCCAACTCTCATTTCTTCCTTGAAGCCTGGAAGGACTCCCCTAGGAAATATACTATTTCTGTCCTATCGTCGAGTTGAGCCAGGACCATGGAACCTCTCCATCTCTCAGTACCCTATGTCTAGGCTGAGCAAGGTATCTTTCAATAAAGAATGGGCTCCACTAAGCCAATTTGTACATTAGAGTTATAACTTGGACCAACTGAGAGTGACCTCATATATTGTCTGAAAATCACCATTGTTACCTATATTAAGGGAGAGTAGTTCAGTCCTATGAAGTTTCCCTCATTTTCAGACCAGATTCTGTGGTCTCTCCCTGGCTTATTTTAGCTGATTATTTGAGATTCCCCATAATGATCTTGACTACTTTATTCGTATGATTTATCCTCACTCACTTTGATTTTACTCCAAGATCTTGGACACATGGTTAATAGTGGATTTATCCATCTGCTTCCATTGGTTCCTACAATAAGGATGTAGCATGTCTGGGGTTTAGGATCATAGATTGGGTACCATTTGCTTTATGTCTGCTATCTACTTATGAGTGAGTACATACTATATTTTTTCTGGTTCTTGGATACCGCACTCAAGGTGATTTTTGATATTTCTATCCATTTGCCTGTAAATTTTAGGATATCATTTTTCTTTCTTGCTGCTAAGTAGTACTTCATGGCTTAAATAGACCAGATTTTCTATATCCATTCTTCTGTTGATGGGTATCTATATTGTTTCCAAGATCTGCCTACTATGAATAATGGTTCTATGAACATGTAATTGGTAGGGATAGGGAGTGCTCAGCAGTAAAAAAATTAAGTAAACCTAAGTTATTAAAAGAGATTGTTATCTGGGATAACAGGGACATACTTAAACATAATAAAAGCCATATACAGTAAACCAACAGCCAACATCAAACTAAATGGACAGAAACTCAACACAATTCCTCTAAAATCAGGAACAACACAAGGCTGTCCACTCTCTCCATACCTTTTCAACATGGTACTTGAAGTTCTAGCTATTGCCATACGACAACAAAGGGGGATCAAGGGGATACAAATTGGGAAGGAAGAAGTCAAACTTTCACTGTTTGCAGACAATATGATAGTTTACATCAATGACCCAAAGAACTCTACCAGGGAACTCTTACAGCTGATTAACACCTTCAGCAAAGTGGCAGGTTACAAGATCAACTCAAGAAAGTCAGTAGCCCTACTATATACAGATGATAAAAGGGCTGAAAGGGAAATCAGAGAAACATCACCCTTTACAATTGCCACAAACAACATAAAATACCTTGGGGTAACGCTAACCAAACAAGTGAAAGACCTGTATCGTAAGAACTTTGAATCTTTAAAGAAAGAGATTAAAGAAGCCCTCAGAAAATGGAAAGATCTCCCATGCTCTTGGATAGGTAGGATCAATGTAGTAAAAATGGCAATCCTGCCAAAAGCAATCTACAGATTCAATGCTATCCCCATTAAAATCCCAGCACAATTCTTCACAGACCTTGAAAGAACAATAATCAATTTTGTATGGAAAAACAAAAGACCCAGGATAGCCAAAACAACCCTGTTCAACAAGGCAACGTCCGGAGGCATCACTATCCCTGACCTCAAGCTCTATTATAGAGCTATAGTCCTGAAAACAGCTTGGTATTGGCACAAAAATAGACAGGCAGACCAATGGAATCGAATTGAAAATCCGGGTATTAACCCACACACGTACGAACATCTGATCTTTGACAAAGAAGCTAAAAATATACAATGGAATAAAGAAAGCATCTTCAACAAATGGTGCTGGCATAATTGGAGACTGGCATGTAGAAGAATGCAGATCGATCCATGTTTATCGCCATGCACAAAACTTAAGTCCAAATGGATCAAAGACCTCAACATAAATCCAGCCACACTGAACCTCTTAGAAGAGAAAGTGGGTGGTACCCTTGAACGAATTGGTACAGGAGACAGCTTCCTGAACATAACACCAGTAGCACAGACAGTGAGATCAACAATTAATAAATGTGTCCTACTGAAACTGAGAAGCTTCTGTAAGGCTAAGGACACAGTCAGCAAGACAAAAAGGCAGCCCACAGAATGGGAAAAAATATTCACTAATCCCACATCTGACAGAGGGTTGATCTCCAAAATTTACAAAGAACTCAAGAAGCAAGTCTCCAAAACAGCAAAGGACCCAATTAAGAAGTGGGCTGCAGAACTAAATAGAGAGTTTTCAATAGAGGAGTCTAAAATGGCTGAGAGGCACTTGAGAAAGTGCTCAACATCCTTAGCCATCCGGGAAATGCAAATCAAAGCAACTCTGAGATACCATCTCACTCTTGTCAGAATGGCTAAAATCAAAAACACCAATGACAATTTATGCTGGAGAGGATGTGGTGAAAGGGGGACACTCCTCCATTGCTGGTGGGAGTGCCAACTGGTTCAGCCACTTTGGAAAGCAGTATGGAGATTCCTCAAAAAATGGGAATAAACCTACCACAAGACCCAGCAACTGCACTCTTAGGCATATATCCAAAAGATGCACATTCATATAACAAAGATGTCTGTTCCACTATGTTCATAGCAGCTTTATTTGTAATAGCCAGAACTTGGAAGCAACCTAGATGTCCCTCACCCGAAGAGTGGATAGAGAAAATGTGGTACATCTACACAATGGAGTACTATTCAGCAGAAAAAATAATGGAATCATGAGATTCGCAGGCAAATGGATGACACTAGAAGAAACCATCCTGAGTGAGGTAACCCAGTCACAAAAAGAGAAACATGGCATGTACTCTCTCATATATGGATTTTAGACATAGATCTGGGGAGTGCCAGCCTACAATCCTATGGCCAGAGAGTCTGGGAAACAGAAACTTCATTTACTGGCTGGTTAAGTACTGAGCTGAACTCAAGAAAGCCAGTATCAGAGAGGGAGGACTGATGATCAAAGGGATTAAGACTGGGCTGGTTGAACCCCCAGAA
This sequence comes from Mesocricetus auratus, assembly GCF_017639785.1. Classification (NCBI taxonomy): domain Eukaryota; kingdom Metazoa; phylum Chordata; class Mammalia; order Rodentia; family Cricetidae; genus Mesocricetus; species Mesocricetus auratus. The sequence goes on along the minus strand of NW_024435188.1, from coordinate 33,265 downwards.
ACAGCTGACCAGACAAAGGTTAACTCTTGAATCCCAGGCATCAGCCTGGGAATCCAGCATGGGACTGATCAAGACCCCTGAATCTGGGTGTCAGTGAGGAGGCCTAGGTAATCTATTGAGCCTTGGACAGCAGATCTGTACCCATCCCAAGTATACACACGGTCTCTGGACTCCCATAGAACAATGTGAGGAGCACTCTCACCCTGAACTCTTGGGGAAGGGTCTAGGCCCTGCCCTATATGAAATGACAGACTATGGACACCCCCATGGAGGGCCTCACCCTCCCTGGGGGAATGAGGGGATAACGGGGGGGAAGGGGGGAGGGCACGGGAGGAGGGGAGGGAAAGGGAGAGGGACCTCGTACTGACTTATGAAGCAACCTTGTTTCTTATCTAAATTTAAAATGGAAAATAAAAAAAATATTAAAAAAAATAAAAGAGATTGCCTGTCTATTTGAAATTCTTCCCTGAAGTAGAATTGGATTTCTGATACATGCAGTTGTTTGTTTGTTTTGTTTATTTATTTAGATGTAGGGTGAGTAATTGGATTTAGTGGAGTCTACATTCTACAAACATGATCAGGATTCTTTTTTCTATTGAAATTAAAGATAAATAAAATATGAATCTCTGATAAACTGTGTACATTCACAAGGCAGACAGGGATCTAGAATTCGTGAACAAGAAACAGTAGAATTTCCTTTCTCACATTTGCAATGGTGGCCATGATTACCAGGAAAGAAAATATATTAATCCACGATTCTACCTATAGTATCTGGGCAAGTTGTGATCTTTCATCAATTTTCATAATTCATTCTTGGTTGAAAACAGAAATGCAAAATTCTCAAGAGAGACTCAAATTTTATGGAGCCCCACTTAGAGTCCTTACCTATTCCTTGACAGCTTAAACAAAACATTCCTCATGTTCAGGGGACACAACACATCCTAACTATTATTTCAGTTACCATAAAGTTGAGGGGATATTGTTGTTCCTCTTAGAGTTTGCTGTTTTTTTCACTGTTGATTTTATAATATAATTATGTTATTTCCTATTGATATAGCGACTCCCAAACATTCATGGGTGTTGAGTACCTTCCACTTTGATAAAATTTAAAGACAGAGAAGAGACAAACAAGAGCTAAAATATTCAACACAACCAGTTACAGAGTTCATGAAGGAAATCCTATGAGACTACAATCCTACAGAATTTTCTAGAAAAATATCAGGATTGCTGAGAATGGGAGAAATGGACTTCTGAGTGAAATATGACAACTTGTTATATGACATACATCTTCATTAGAAAAATTATACTATAATAAAATATTAATTATATATAAACAATATCATTTATGTCTTTTCTTTTGCATATACATGAACCCTTTACAAATCATTATTGATATATAATCTAAAATATATTAATTAGAATACACATCGCTGAAAGTGTAAACTAACCTCTCAGTTTTCTGTTCCAGCATCATTTATTTTATCTTCACTTGCTTTGTCTTTCCTAACAGTCTTTATTTCGGTTTTTAGAGACAGGGTTTCTCTGTATTGATTTGGATGCAGTCCTGGAACTCGCTCTGTAGACTTGGCTGTCCTCGAACTCACAGACATCAGCCTGCCTCTGCCTCCCTAGTGTTGGGATTAAAGGCATGTACCACAAATTCCCGGCATCCTGTCAGCCTTTTAACAATCACTTTATATACTTTATCTTTTAATATTATTACCTGCTCATATTCATTTTTATTTTTTATGTTTTCCTTTTTCTCCTTTTCCTTCTTCATTCCTTTTGTTCTTTCTTTGTTTATTTTTTCATTAGTCTACTGTGAAATATCCTTTTAAAAAACATGAAGAATTTTTCACAGGCGACCTTGTGTCAGAGAATATTACTTCAAGTGAATCTTACACTTATAATGCATAGGAAATGGTGGGAACCTTGTAACTTTGTTTCAATACAGACAAAATTTTTTAGTGGATATAAATAATTAATAAGAAAAAAGCAGTGTATTTTCATAGGGAGAACATCAGCAAGAGAAAGTACCATGTTGTAATGGAAGGTTGTTTAAACCCATGAAATAAGAAGGTTCCTTTGACAAGTTCCATTGACATTCTGGCTTATATAGCAAGCATACATATAAAAGGAACTATTTGAATCACTTAAACTTTGAAGGAATTTCCCTGCAATATGCATAAAATCCCCTCAAGATTTGTCAGGGACAAAATTTAGAAAGTCTGGCATCCATTATTTTACATATTGCAAAGCTTCTGTATTTAAGATGCTCTCTGATCACAGGTGAAATAATAGGTAGTACATGAACAACTTATACTTTAAGGTAGCATTTACTAAAGAAATTCAAGGAAATGGCTGGGTGGGGAGAAATCCATGTACATATCAAAAGTTTCAGAAGGTATTCCAGTGTTACTCTTCTATATTGTACATGTAGGATACCATATCTGCTATTAGAGCTATCCCAAGTTCTAAGAAGGAAAACTGTAGTATCTTGTAGAAGCCAAATACAGACACAACCTAAAAAGTATTTGGGCTTGGCACAGGTTATATTACATGATCAGAAAAGATAAATCTACCATTCTCAAGATAGTTATCAATTTTTAGTGATAACAGTTAAGACTCTTGTTTCAAAATGAAGATATAATTATACTATGCAGAGAGTTGACATGAAAATAATCTCCTGTTGAAACCTCCAAGATTGTCCACATGAATGAAGGGCATTGTCAACAATACAGTGGTTCCATTCACTTAGGTTTATATATAGAGAATATATAACCTCTCCTGTCATAGAGGGGGCTATCTTTCTTCCAGGGATTTTATCAAAAATCTCAAAGTTACCTCTGTATGCACATTATTCAGGGTGGGTGTAGGAGTGAATGCCACAAAGCTACCCGCCCAACAGGGTGGGGTCAAGGTAGAGATAAAAGGAAGTGAAAGGAAAAGGGGCTTCCCTTTTTTCTCCTGGAAGCCAGCCACGCTTCTGTCTCCTGGTCTGTGTGACTCTCTCTCTCCCTGATAAAAAAATATATTGTTTTTCCCCATATAGTATCGAATATCGTTATAGGTGGGGATAATTCTTCTTGTGTTACAAAAAGTATTCCCCAAGCAAATCTACTATGAATCAAGAGAAAATTATCACTCTTTGATGTTTTATAATAGGATATATATAAGAGTATGTGTGTCAATTTTGTATCCTACATTCAGCCTTATGAATGTTTTTCTCTCTGCCAAGGCACTTGTCTCTTTAAAAATTTTATGGAAATTTTGAAAACATATAATGTGTCAAAAAGACAGGAGAAACTAAAATATACTGTAATCCTTGGATATTTTACTCTCACAAAGGCAATATCCATTGTACAACTTTAGAGGTCATCATGCATTGGAGATGTGTTTTCTGTTACTAAAGCCTATGGTTTAAAGTCTATGGACCACAGTGAAGAGTACAGTTTCCAGTTCACGAATGAAGAACTCTGAATTTGTTTACTTAGCGAATACAGAAAGCATAGACTATCAGTTCATTTGTTGGGAAAATTTAGCAGTAAAACAAATAATAGAAAGCCTGGAGTGTATATCCGTTAATGCATAAGGGGAGAATTTCTCTGTGTTCCATTCATATAAACTCAACAGAGAACCAAGGGATCCCAACTACATGGAATCATATGGAGTATCCCTGAATTATTCTGCCTCTGTAAACACTGTTCTTCTTGCTCTCATAAATTGTCTGGGTTATTCTGGCCTCTTCTCTTAAAGTTGAGGCACTCACTTCTTTTAGGAAAGTGAGTTTTGTATAATTTTTTATTATTATTTGATTATAATAATCTTCCCTGTGTTTGTGGACAAAAATTCTCCATTTAGGCCTGAATTTCTTTGCTTTTCAAAAAATTTATCAGTATGACAACCTTATTAAAAGCTAAAACGTCCAACAACTAATGTAACAAAATATATGGGTGAAATACAAGTATGTCCCAAACTTTTGCAGAAAAGTACAAAAATTAAGGTTATTATACATTTTGAAAACCCGGTGTGTGTGTGTGTGTGTGTGTGTGTGTGTGTGTGTGTGTGTGTGTGTCCACCAATAAACTGGAAAAGTACAGTGGTGCCTTTACTTACATGTGTGCTGTACTGAAGACAGTACTTACCTCTGAGGCAGCAGAAGTAAAAATACAAATTTGTGCCCTCTGTCTAAATCTAACAGGATATATTGTGAGGTCATGAGTGGGTGTGGTTAGTTTAGAAATGGATGGTGTATTAGATTGTGATAAACAGATACATCATAAGTGTTGACTGACAGCTGTGGCACAAATTCTTCTACCCTTATCATGTGCCCAAGAAAAAGGAAGTAACCGAGAAGCAGGATTGCACTTGGGAAGTTTACTATCCAAAGGTAGATGCAATTATACAACTTTTCATGTCAGCATGCAATGGAGATAAGTCTCCAAATGAGCCTATTGTAAAACTCTTGGATACTTCAAAACAACTGGAACAGGTAAATAACAGAAGGGTACCTAATCTCACCAACTGTAAGCTGTGAAGTACCTTCTCCACGTTTTTGTTGGTACATTTTCTCTTCTATAAGAAGTTAAAGTCTTTTGATTGATTTTATTTTATAATCTAAATTGTTAGATATTAGGATTGCTATGCCTGCGTGTTTCTTCTGTCAATTTGATTGGAAAATCTTTTCCCAACCCTTAACTCTGAGGTAATGTCTGGCTTTGAGGCTGAGGTATGTTTCTTATACGCAGCAGAAGAATGGGTTCTGTTAGCCCATTTCTTTGTATGGGAGAGTTAAATCCATTAATATTTAGGGATATTAGTGACCATTTATTGCTCATTCTTGTTTGTTTTGGAATGGTTATTGGTGGTGAAATAATAGGTGGATATCCATCCCTTTCTTCTTTTGGCTGTTGGTAAGGTGGGTTTATCTATTGCCTATGGATCTTAGACAAAGAAGCTAAAAGTATACAATGGAAAAACGTAAGCATCTTCAACCAATAGTCCTAGCATAACTGGATGTTGGCATATAGAAGAATGCAAGTGCAAGGAAATGCCAGAAAAACGCAGTTTACCTGTGCAGGCACCCAAGGTTTACAGTAATTTTGGAGCAACCAACTTTGCATAAGACATAGAGTATCTGAGAGATTGTCTCAGAAGCGGGAATATGTGAAAGAATGTCCTATCCTGAATTGGCAATTTGCAGCTGTCTTTCATGTTTATCTCCTGTTATCCCATTTAGAACAACATGCACATGTCAGCAGTTTAGATGGAGGTAGTTCTTTGCCTAAAAGTCCAGTAATGCCAAGAAAAGCAAACTCCAAATGGAGTGGCATCAGTGCCCATCATAATCTCTGGAACAACTTAGTGAAGTCCGAAGTAATTTTTTATCAAGTCAACAGATTTATAAATTATTAATTCATTTAAATTCGATATTCTGTTCATTTTTGTGTGATTTGAAGATCACACATCTATGTTGTGTGACTCTCTGAGTACATAGAGACCCTAACTAAATAAAATAATTAGGTATAAGAATCATTGGTAATTATAATCTTTAATAATTAGAAACATCTATTGATCACTGACTGAAGCTTTCCACATATATTATGAACAATGTTAAACAGATGTGAAACATAAGGACAAAGACATTAAATTTGTAACTTTATGCATATATGTGTAAATCTTTAGATCAGAGGTAGAACTGAAATATCTTTACCAGAATTGGAACTGTATAGTGCAAAAATAGGAAATTGTACTAAATTGTATCAACATGCAAAATATTAGAAACATATGTAGATACATATGTACAATATGAAAAAGACAATTTTACATCTTTGCCCCAAAAAACATTGTAAACAGGAAGAGGAACATTCACAACTTTCACAGTATAACATATATAATTTCCAGTTTGAAGAAATATACAAAAATTTCAAGATGGGAATGCAAAATTAATTTTGTATTTGCATAAGTATATAATATACAATATCAATAGAGCTAATAGTTGCTATAATACTCCACAAGTAGATATATTAATCTACCTATATCCCATCGCATATATTCATTATAATTTTGAAAAAGAGATTTCTTAGTCTGAACTTAATACTCCATTCCCAACCACACACAACTTAACACCAACCATAAGAAGATAAAAATTATTTATATTCTAGGGAAGACCAAACACCACCATAGCTAACTTTAGGGAAAGTGGAAATTGTTTTTTTAGAATTACTACCAGGTGAAGGTAATTCTATGGGATCCCGGAGGAATAAAATAAAGAAATTATTAAGTCTCAAAGGCTATGTTAAAATTTGTAGCTGGTCTCTGAGATGGAGGTGATAACTGTCTGAAGTTCTTATGTAAAGTTTCGTCCAGAGTGATATAAGAAGGTAGACCATCTCAGCTAGCTATCCTGGAAATGTAAAGATCAGTTTTAGTTCAAAACCAATCCTTGAGTGATATAGCAGTTCAAAGACATCAATTTGAATCAAGTGGAATCAATGTGGGGCACCATCTTCTTTCTGGAGACATTAGAGTTTGCTGTCAAGAAATTTTATTGTTCACTGTGCGATATTTAAATATTACTATCAAAATAGAAAGTTTAAATTATATAGGTTTGTATATAGGGAAGGTATAAATAAGGATGAATATAGTATGAGAAAAAAATCAAAACTTTCCAGAGATAACAGAGTTTTAATGATAGTACACCTTAGATTTAGTTTTCTGTTGCACATCAGATGACTACTCTGATATGAGACAGAAAATCTGATTTTTTATTTAGCAGGATGCTTGCATATAGAATTCAGCTATGAATTGGAAATACTATTAAACTTGGAAGAAATGTGACATAGGTTCTTAGGTCGTGTAGTTTTGCCCTGTATTAAATGTCAGTAGTATAAATCAGATTCTTTTTTCTTTGATGATTATTTTGGATAACTGGTAGGACTTCTTTAGATATATACATACTTAATGACTTTTCTCTTCTTGAAGGTGTTTATTTTCTTGTTTCCTACAAAGATTAGGACTGTCCCAGAATTTTATGTTTCCTTACATCTTATGGGACTTACCTTGCTGGATGACTTATTATTGTTCACATGAAAAGGTTTCTTCTGTTCAAATTGAATTGTGGTTAGCATTGATGGTATCCATAGCTCTTCTTATACTGCAGATAGAAACATGAAACCCAGTCCCAAATGTAGCAAATATCCTGAATTTATTCTGAGGTCCATATATCCTTGAATTTGAGAGACTGATTTAGCCCAGGTTTATTTTTGTCGAATGTTTTCTCTCAGCTGATTTTTTTCCTCATTAAGAAAATTCAATGTTAGAAAAGCCTTAAGCATTCCCTCTTTTTTCTTTTTAGTTTGGAACATTTTTAATTTTTTATTTTAGTAACACTCTAATTAACATATCCCTCCTCCCAATACATCACCCTCCCATCCTCCCTTGCTTCCTTCTGAACAATAAACCTAAGTCCCCACGCACTTCCCTGGGAGACTGAGGCCCTCTATGGGTGATCATGCAAGTCCAACATATCACTTGGGGGAGGGCCCAGGCCCTCCTTTCTGTATCTGGGCAGCAATATTATCCCTCCACAGGATATGGGCTCCCAAAGTCATTTGTGTCCTAGGAATAAACACTGGCTCCACGATTAGAGGATCCTTAGAATGCCTTGGCCTCCAGCTGGCATATTCAGAGGGCATGCTTATGTCCTATACTGATCACCCCTCATACACTTTATACCTCAGTTCTCCTTGCTCTCATTAGGTCAGGTTAATTGTTTTTGTGAGTATCTCCAGCAACGTCTTGGCTCATTTGCTTATCACTTCTCCCTCTCTGCAACTGGATTCCAGCAGTATGGTTCAGAGTTAGCTGTGGGTGCTTGTTTCTGCTTTGAACAGAAGCAGGGTCAAAACACTAGGAATATTAACCCAGGTAGTAATAAATATCATTATAGGGGAAGTGCATCAGAGGCAGTTTCTCCACCATTGCATAGGTTCTTATTTGGGGTTATCCCTGTGGATCATCTACCATTTTCTCTTTGCCAGCACTCTCACAAGTTATATAATGGCTCCCCTTATGAAGGCATCTACTTGATTGCCCTCCTCTAAACTGGCACTGTCACCATTCTCCTCTTCTCCCCCATTCTCCATGTCTCATCTTTCCATCTCAATCCTCTCTCCCCCCATGCTCCCTATTTGCTCACAGCTTCCTGTTAATCTCCCCTTCTTCTAGAGACCATGCATTCTTTTTTGGATTCCTATTTGTTTACTAGCTCCTCTGGTGGTGTAGAATTTAGTCTGGTAATTCTTTGCTCTATGCCTAAAAATCATATATGAATAAGTACATACCATGATATTCTTTTTGTCGCTGGGTTACCTCCCTCAGGATGGTTTCCTGTAGTTACATCCATTTGCAACATATTCTTTATCCAATCTTTGACTGAAGGACATCTAGGTTGCTTCCGTGCTCTGGCTGTTACAAAAAAGTTGCCTTGATCGTATTTGAACATATATCCATGTTGTTTGAGTGTGCAATCTTTGGATGTATGACCAGGAGAGGAACTGCTGGACCTTGTGGTAGCTTCATTTCCATTTTCTTAAGAAACTGTCATAATGATTTATAAATGGTACACCAATTAGCACTTAAAATAGCAATGGAGAAGACTTCCTCTTTCTCTACATCCTCACCAACACACACTGTAATTGGTGTCTTTTATTTTAGCCATTCTGGATGGTATAAAATCTTATGTTAGAGTTGTTTTGATTTGCATTTCCCTGATGGCTAAGGATGTTGAGAACTTTCTTAGGTGCCTCTCAGCCATTTTAGAGTCCTCATTGAGAACTCCCAATTTAGTTATGTACTCCAATTTTAAGTGGAGGCAGCAGGGGGCATCCTGCCCCATGATCCAGAGCAGCAGTTGAAGACACAAGGTGTCAGGCCAGTGCATGGTGCTCTGAGGTATGCTGGTCCTGCTCTTGCAGATGAAATGGCAGCATTTCTGGGAGAATGGGATTTGAATGGAATTTGGGAGAGGTGGAAACTGGGGGCTCAGGCAGAAGCCTGCACAGCAGGGAGAGGGAGAAAAGCAGCTTGCTCAGGGAGCAAGTGTTCTGGGCAGCAAGTGGGCACACTGGAAGTGCAGCCACAGAGGGATCCGGATATGCAGCAGCCTGCAAATCATCTGGAATGCCGACAAACACTCACCTTAGTTATCAGTGGCTTTGATGCCTGGTATTGGCACCCAGCTGCAGATGGCTGATATTCTTTTGTGTGGGCCAGGCACAGTGGGTGTGCAGGGAATGTGGGGAGTGTAGCACTCACCTCTGGGGCCTAGCAAGGCAGCCACAGGCCACAGAGGCCTGGGCTTCTAATCCAATCAGCTGCCACCAGATACTGATGATAGCTGATGCTATAGGGGACACAATATATTTATTTACCAGAGAGAGAGACTCACACATGCTAGGAGGTAGAAGTGTGGCTGGCTTCCAAAAGAGGAGGTGCTTTTTCCTTTTGATTCATTTTATCTCTACCTGTGCTAATTTACTTGTCCCTGCCCCCATGGGCGGATAGCTTGTGGGGTTCACTCCTAAAGTTTTAGTGCCTGTCTTCATGAGTTGATTGTATATTTTGGAAATCAGTCCTCTGTCAAATGTTGGGTTGATAAAGATCTTATCCCATTCTGTAAGCTGCTCTTTTTGTCTTGCTGTTTCCTTTGCCTTACAGAAGCTTCTCAGTGTCAGGAGGTCACCTTTATTAATTGTTGATTTCACTGTTTGTGCTAATGGTGTTATGGTCAGGAAGCAGTCTCCTGTACCAATCCTTTCAAGGTTACCTTTCCCTTTCTCTTTGAAGAGGTTCAATATGGCTGGATTACTGTTGAGGTCTTTGATCCATTTGGATTTAACTTTTGTGCATAGTGATAGATACGGATATATATCCAATCTTCTACATGTTTGCATCCAGTTATGCCAGCACCATTTGGTGTAGATGCTTAACTTTTCCTTTGCCTTCTTTGCCAAAAATAAGCTGTTTGTAGATGTGTGGCTTAATATCAGTGTTTTCAATTCCATTTCCTTGGACTACCTGTCTATTGTTGTGCCAATACCAAGCTGTTTTCAGGATTATGACCCTATGATAGAGCTTTAAGTCAGGGATAGTGATTCATCAAGAAGTTCCTCTATTGTTGTGGCTATCCAGTTTTTTCCCATATAAATGTGAGTATTGATCTTTCAATGTCTGAGAAGAATTGTGTTGTGTTTTTGATGAGCATTGGATTGAATCTGTAGATTGATTTTAGGAAAATTGTCATTTTTACTCTGTTGAACATACCCACCAAAGAGCAAGGAGATCTTTCCATTTTCTGGCATCTTCTTTAAATTCTTTCTTTAAAGACTCAAAGTTCCTTCACTAATTGATCATGTTGTTTTCCAGCATTTTGTTGAGTAGTTTTGCAACAATTTTCATGAGGGATAATGGTCTGGAATTGTCTTTCTTAGTTGTATCTTTGTGTCTCTTGGTTACCAAGGCAATTGTAACCATATAAAAATATTTTGCCAATTTCAGTTTTGCTTCTTTTTTGTGGAACAACTGATATAAAGCCATTTTTGAATTTCTGATAGTATTCCACACTGAAACCATAAGACCCTGGAATTTTTCTGGTTGGGAAATTTTGTTGACTGCTTCTATTTCATTAGGGGTTATGAGATTATTTACCTTACTAATCTGTATTTGATTTAATTTTGGTAAGTGATATCTATTAAGAAAATTGTATGACCTCATGATTCTGTGGATTTCCTCAATGCCCATTGTCATGTCCCCTTTTTCATTTCTAATTTTGTTAATCAACATTCTCTCTATCCACCTTTTGGTTAGTTTGTATAATGATTTATATATCTTTTTGTTTTTCTAAAAAAATTACACTTTGTTTCACTGATAGTTTGTCATGTTTTCCTAGTTTCTACCTTATTGATTTCAAACCTCAATATCATTATTTCTTGGCGTCTTTTCATCTGGGGTGAGTTTGCTTCTTTTTTTCTATGATGTGAAACTTTTATTTTCATTCTAATGTGACTAATCTCCAGTTTTTTCATTCTGGCACTTGCTATGAAAGCAGTGAAGCCTGCTTTCAAAGTGTCCATTCTTTTGGATGTGCTTTGTCTTCATTCCCTCTATATTCTAGGTAGTCTTTAATTTCATTTTTTATTTCTGCCTTGACCCATGAATGGTGCAATTGAGCATTGTTCAGTTTCCATGGGTTTGTATGGATTCTGCTATTAGTGTTGTTGTTGTATGGATTCTGCTACTAGTGTTGTTGTTGAATTGTAACTTTAATGCATGGTGGTCTGATAAGGTACAGCAGATTTGCTGGGCATTCGTGGTGCATTCTTTTAATCCCAGCACACGGGAGGCAGAGGCAGGCAGATCTTTGTGAGTTCAAGACCAGCCTGGTCTACAGAGGGAGTTCCAGGACAGCCTCCAAAACAATACAGAGAAACCCTGTCTCCAAAAACAAAAAAATACATTGGGTTATTCCAATTTTTGCATATCTGGAATTTTGCTATGTTACCAAATATATGGTAGATTTTAGAGAATGTTCCTTGTGGAGCTGAGAATAAGGTATATTCTTTTTGTTTGGATGGAATCTTATATACATGCCTTTTAATTTCTGTTGGTTATAATCTGTTCTTTTGTTTCTTGTTAAGTTTCTGTCTGTTGCTCATGTAAAGTAGTGAGAATGGATTGTTGAAGTCTCCAACTATAAGTGTGTGAAGTTTTATATGTGATTTCAGTTTTAGTAATGTTTCATTACATATGTGCGTGCCTTTGTATTTAGGGCATAGATGTTCATAATTCAGACTTCTTCCTGATAAAGATTTCCTCTGATGAATATAAAATGACCTTCTTCATCTCTTTTGATGAATTTTAATTTGAAGTTTAATTTTTTCAACTCTATGATAGTTAAACTACGTTGTTTTGGGGGTCCATTTATTTGGAAAATATTTTGCCAACCTTTTTTTGAGGTAATCTCTATCTTTCTTATTAAGATGAGTTTCTGGTATGCATCAGAAGGATGAATTCTCTCTTTGTATGGATCCTGATATCCTCTGTCTTTTAGAGGTAAGTTAAATCCACTGACATTGTGGGATATTAATGACCATTGTTTGTTGTTTATTGCTGTCTTTTGATTCGTGGTTGGTAGTGTTATTGTGTGTAGATTTCCTGATTTTTCCTCTTTTGGTGTTTTGGAAAGTGGAATTATCTATTGCTATGTGTTTGTGAGTGTAGTTAAATTTTTGGGCAGGAATTTTCCTTATAGTACTTTCTGTAGGGCTGGATATGTTGATATGTATTATGTAAATCTGGTTTTGTAATAGAATGTCTTGTTTTCTCCATCTATAATAATTGAAAGATTTGCTGGGAACAGTAGCCTGAGGTAGCATTCATATCCCCATTGCATATGAAGAACATCTATGTAGGACCCTCTGTCTTTCATAGTTTACATTGAGAATTTGTGTTCTATTAACACAGTTGAACAGATGTCTTTTTGTATGAATTTACATTCTTTTGATGTATGCCTAAGACTTGCATTGCTGGATTGTGAGGTAGAGTGGCAAACTGCCATAGTAACTGACAAAGTTCTTGAACAAATGTGCACTCCCAGCAGCAATAGAAGAGTCTTCTCCACATCATCTTTAGCATAAACTGCTGTTGTCATTTTCCATTCTGATGGGTATAAACATGTATTGTAGAATTGTTTGAGTTTTATTTCTCTGATGGCTAACAATGTTGAGCAATTTGATGTGCCTTTTAGCCATTTTAGATTCCTCTATTGAAAAAAAACTAAAGTCTCATTGAAACAAAGATTCAACATAAACACAGACACACTGAACCTTTTATAAGAGAAAGTGGAAGGTACTCTTGAAGGAATTTGTACAGCTGATCATTTCCTCCACATAACACCAGTAGCATAGAAGCTGAGGTCAACAATAAATAAAAGGGACCTCCTGAAAATGAGAAGCTTAAGTAAGGCAAATGGCACACTCAAGAATAAAAAAGAAAATCCACTGAATGAGAAAGGATCTTCACCAAACACACATCTGATAGAGGGCTGATTTACAATACATACATTGTAATGAAGAAGCTTGTCACAAAGCCTGAGAAAATTCAATTTAAAAGTGGGGTACAGAACTAAATAGAGAATTTTAAATAGAGTTGTAATTCTTATGGAAGGCAACAATTTGGCAACAAAAGACATCGATAAGGCACTTCACAATTATGAGGCAACACTTACGATGTAAACGTCTGTCTGTCACAATCTATTACACAATTCACTTCTAAATGAACCACACCCACTAATGACCTTAAATTATACCCTCCTATGCTTAGCCAGAAGGCAAAATTTTCTATTTTTACTTCGACTACCTCACAGATATACATACTGTCTTCAATACAGGACACATGTAAATAAATTCATCACTGTACCATTCCAGTTCACTGGTGGACACGCAAACTCAAACACACAAGCACACACAACACACACACACACACACACACACATCCATAGATCATTCTAGCCAAACACAAAAAAATATACCTTACTCTCAGCTCCACCCAGAATCTCCTCAATTATCAACCACATACATGGCAGCATAGGAAAACTCAACAGGTGCAAACAATTGGAACAACCCCATGTATCTTATCAGACCACCATGCCTTAAAATTAGAATTCAACAACAACACAAATTGCAGAAACCCTGGAAAAATTGAATAATGCACAATTGTACCCCTCCTGGGTCAAAGAAGAATTAAAAAAGAGATTAAAGATATCCTAGAATTCAATGAGAATGAAGACATAACATACACAAACATGGAACACTTTGAAAGCAGTGCTAAGAGCGAAATTCTGAGCACAGAGTGCCCACATGAAGAAACTGTAGAATTGTCACACTAGATAATTAACAGCACATTTGAAAGCCCTAGAGAAAAAGAAAGCAAACTGACCCCAGAGGAGCATATGGCATGAAATATTCACTTGAGGGCTGAAATCAATAAAGTAGAAACAAGGAAAATGATACAAAAAATTCAATGTAACAGAACTGGTCCTTTGAGAAAATCAAGAAGGTACACAAACCTTTATCCAAACTTAGCAAATGGCAGAGTATGAACTTGCAAATTAACATCATCAGAAAGGAAAAGGGAGTCATAACAATGGACAGTGAGGAAATCCAGAGAGTCATCAGGTCATTTTGAAAAGCTGTACTCCACAAAATTTGAAAATCTAAAGGAAATGCAATTTTCTGGATAGATATTACTTACCAAAATTAAATCAAGAACAGATAAGCAATTTAAATAGTCTGATAAGACCTAAGGAAATAGAAGGAGTCATCAAAAGTCTCCCAACAAAAAAAGCCAAGAGCAGATGGCTTCAGTGCAGAAATTTACCAGAAATTCAAAGAAGAGGTAACACCAATTGTCCTGAAATTATTCCACACAATAGAAATAGAACTGTCTTTGCCAAACTCTATTTCTGAATCTTCAATAACATTAATACCCAAGCCACACAAAGACACAACTAAAAAAGGACATTCAGACCAATATCCCTCATGAATATTGATGCAAATATACGCAATAAAATACTTGCAAATCTGAGTCGGATGTTGGTGGCACAATCCTTTAATCCCAGACCTCAGGATGCAGCGGTGGGCAGAACTCTGAGTTCGAGACCAGCTTGATCTATCAGGCTCTTTTCAGGACAGCCTCTAAAACTATAAAGAGAAACACTGCCTCGAAAAATCAAATAAATAAATAAATACTTGTAAATTTGATCCACGAACACATCAGAAAACTCATCCACCTTGAAGAAGTAGGCTTCCTCCCAGTTTTGTAGGGATGGTTCAACATATGAAAATCGATCAATGTAATCAATCATATAAACAAGCTGAGAAACAAAACGCAAGTGATGATCTTACTTAATGCTGAAAAAAACCTGTGACAAAATCCAACAAGCCTTCATGATAAAGGACATGGAGAGATCTGGGATATCAGGAACATAACTAAACATCATAAAAGCTGTATACAGTAAACCAACAGCCAACATCAATCTGAATGGAGAGAAACTCATGGCAATTCCTCTAATATCAGGAACAAGGGAAGGCTGTCCTCTCTCCCCATTCCTCTTCAATATTGTACTTGAAGTTCTAGCTAGAGCAATAAGACAACAAAAAGAAATCAAGAGGATACAAATAAGAAAGGAAGAGGTAAAATTTTCACTATTTTCAGAAATATTAGTGACCCATAAAACTCTACCAGGGAACTCCTACAGCTGATAAACAACTTCAGCAAAGTGGCAGGCTACAAGATCAACTCAAGAAAATCAGTAGCTCTACTATATACATAAGATAAACAGCTGAGAAAAAAATCAGAGAAACATCACCATTTACATTTGCCACGAACAACATGAAATACTTTGGTTTAACTCTATCCAAAGAAGTTAAAGACCTGTATAACAAGAAATTTGAGTCTTTAAAGACAGAAATTGATGAAGACACCAGAAAATGGAAAGGTCTCCCATGCACTTGGATAGGTAGCATCAATGTATTAAAAATGGCAATCCTGCCAAAAGCAATCTACAGACTCAATGAAATCCCCATCAAAATTCCAGAGCAATTCTTCATAGACTTTGAAAGAACAATTCTCAACTTTATATGGAAAAACAAAAAACCCAGGGTAGCCAAGACAATCCTGCTCAACAAATCAAGGTCAAAATCCCTTACTTCAAGCTCTATAATAGAGCTGTAGTCCTTAAAATATCTTGGTATTGGCAAAAAGATGGACAGGTAGCCAGTGAAATAAAATAGAAAAATCTGAGGTCAATCCACAAAACTATGAACCTCCGATTTTAGACAAAGAAGCTAAAATTTAACAACGGAAAAACGTAGCGTTTTCAACAAATGGTGCTGTCCTAAATGGATATTGGCTTGAAGAACACTGCAGATATATCCATGTCTATTGCCATGCATAAAAGCTTAAATCTAAATGGATCAAAGACCTCAACATAATTCCAGCCACACTGAACATCTTAGAAGGGAAAGTGGGAGGTACCCTTGAACCAATTGGTTCAGAAGACTACTTCCCACACATAACAAAAGTAGCACAAACATTGAGATCTACAATTAATAATTGGGATCTCTTGAACCCGAGAAGCTTCTGGAAGGCAAAGGGCACAGACAGCAAGACAAAGATGCACCCCAAAGTTATTCACTAACCCCACAGCTGACAGAGGGCTCATCTCCACACGTTGCAAATAACTCATTAGCAAGTCTCCAAAACACCAAAGGATCCAATTAAAAAGTGGGGGAGTGGACTAAACAGAGACTTCTCAATAGAAGAGCCTAAAATGCCTGAGAGACACTTAAGAAAGTGCTCATCATTAGCCATTAGGGAAATGCAAATCAAAAACACTCAGAGATGTCTTTCTCCTGTCAGAATGGCTAAAATCAAAACAACAATGACAGTTTATTCTGGGGAGTATGTGGAGAAAGTGGAAAACTTATCCATTGCTGGTGGGAGAGCAAACTTGTACAGCCACGTTGGAAATCAGTATGGAGATTCCTTAGGATAATTTGACTCAGTCGACCAAAAGACCCAAGAATTCCACACTTAGGCATACACACAAATGATGCCCATTCAAACAATAAGGATGTCTGTTCCACTATGTTCATAGAACCTTTATATGTAATAGCTAGATCCTGGAAACAACCTAGATGCCAACAACTGAAGTGTGGATAGAGAAAATGTGATACATTTATGCAATGAAGTACTACTTAGCAGAAAATAAAACAATGAAATATAGGAATATGCAGGCAAGTGGGTGGCACTAGAAGAAAGCATCCTGAGTGAGGTAACCCAGTCAGAAATTGACAAATATGGTATGTACTCACTCATATCTGGATTTTACATATGGATCAGAGGAGTGTCAGCCTACAATCTCAGTGCCAGTGCGTCTGGGAAACAGGGAGGTTCCCAAGAGAGATGATACCCCAGAGGAGTGGAATGATAAGAGGAGGGGAGAAGAACGCATGGGGGAACAGGAAGGTTGAGTCGAGGTAAGAAGAGAGGAGAACAGGATAGGAGATTCCATAATAAAGGTGTCATTATAGGTTTGAGAAGAGAGCTGACACTAGGGAGATCTCCAGAGATCTACAAGGATAACACTAAATGGCAAACTAAGCAATAGTGGAGAGACTAACTTAATAGCCCCTCCCTGATGATGAGGTTGATGACTACCTTATATGCCATCCTAGAACCTTCATCCAATGACACATGTAAGCAGAGACAGATAAGCACAGCTAAATACTGAACTGAACTCCTGGAACCCAGTGACAGAATGGAGGAGTGATGAGCAAAGGGGTCAAGACCATGATGGTGAAACCCACAGAGACAGCTGACCTGACAAGGGGGATCTCTTGAACTCAAGAATGATGGCTGAGAGGCCAATAGGGACTGTTCCAGACTCTATGTATGTAGTGTCAATGAGGATATCACTGGGGCCTTGCGTAGTAGATCAGTGTTTACCATGGTGTAAGAGTGATGTACTGGAGCCCATTCCAAATAGAGGCAATCACTCTCAGACATGAGAAACAGCCTAGGTCCTTCCCTGGATGACAGACCTTGGCTCTCCCCCCAAGGATGGCCTCACCCTTACTGGGGAATGATGTGGGGATTGGGTGGGGATATGGAAGGCTGGTGGAGGGACAAGGGAGAAGGCATAGGATAGGGAACTGGGATTGAAATGTGAAGCATTCATGTTTCTAATTTAAATAAAAACATATATTGAGGAAAAAAGAAAGATTAAAGTAATATAAATATAACAAGCCTAATAGAGATAGGAAATGTACAGGGTAAATCAATCCTGTAAGGTGCTTTGTCATGCTAAATTTTTACATGCTAATGTACAAGACATTAGATGCTGAGAGACATGGGCTGAGGTAAATTTTGAATCAAAACAACGTAAATAGTTAAAGATTCATTCCTCCATATTTAAATTCAGAAAATATGTTGTGTTGGGGGTAAAGTTTATGCAATTGTTTCCACAGGAAAGAATATATTATGGTTCTCTTCAAAATTAATGAATACTAGACTTGATGGGGAAGACCTCCTGCAAATCTTGTATACATACATTACAAAATAAACAAAGAAATGGCATAGAATGATGGGCCTTTTGCTGATTCCACAGCTATCAAAACATTTCTGACTGTATGAGATATTTAAAACTCTTATTGGTTACAGAGTCCTCATGAGTTTGAGAGTCTCCTGATGTTTTCCCCAATATACTTTACAGATGTATCATCCCATTTTTAGCTTCTGTTTGGTTGACATATGAGGTGATATCTTGATTGTGCATCACCTACATTCTCAGAGAACATACATGAAAGTTTATGGGAACGACATTCTTTTAAGCAGAGTCTAGAAGTCTCAGGACAAATATCATAGACACTGGGGTAAGAATCAGATTCACAGATTTCTCAGTATGCAAGGGAAACTTCTTGGTATGTACAGCAGTAATGGGCATTAAGCTGTCATCTGTACAGCAAGTTAAGTATCCTACAATGCATAAAATCTTAGAAAGTGAATCTGATATTGTGTATAAGTTTTCAAGAAGACATCGATAGAAAAAGTTGGGCATGTACCTCGTTGTAGATGAACACTTTTCCATGATTACTCAGGCTAGTCTAAGATATGGATTAAAACCTTGCAGAATGTAGGTGTCAGTGGGAAACTCACTATTTGCTTAATATCTCTAAACCCGTTAATTTTTTATCCACATTTGTACTTCTTAGGAAGTAGAATAGTCATCAAAAAAAGTCTTTGAACTGTTTTTCCAAAGAATACATTATTTGATATTATGTACTCTTGACATGGAAAATATTGATAGGTGCAGGGCAAATTCAAGATTTTGGATATGGCCTGTTTAAGAGAATCATTGTTTACATATGCTGTCATTAAATACATTAACTTGGGAGGGTAAAAGATCCAAAAATAGCACTGCATCTCAGCTGCTATACCTCTTGGTCCCATGATGTTAGAAGTCAGAATTCCACCTGGGTGATCTGTCAACAGTTATGATCTAACATTCTGTCACAACCTATTAAACCTTCCACATTCTTGATCAACCTTACCCACGCAAGGACACACATTATAACATCATTTAGTTTCTCCTAAAATGCAAGGCTCTTTTAGATTTATACTTATGTAGACTTTTCTGGAAAAGTGTAAGATGGGGGTTTCTGTTGGTGGAGCATTTTTGGTTTGTTTGTTAATCTCCTATGCATGTTTTAACACTTACTTTATATTGCATGTATTTTCTCCAAATTTTCTGAAATTATTTTGACACTCAAAACAGAGTTCTATAGTTTTACATGAGGCATTGATGAAATTCTTAGAAATTATTTCCAGTATTTTGCCCTGTAATTTATTGAATTCTCTTCATTCCTAATAATTAAAATATTCATAAATACACTTCATGAGAAAAACTTGAATGTTGAGAATTTTAATGTTTTCTTCCAAAATGTAAATATTTTTCTCTTTGTGATGGTAGAGCATTTATAGAATACAGGAGATTGAGACAGATGGAGGATTCAAATAGTCATTCCTGAGATATTCAGGGAAACCTTGAGTATGGAAAAACAAGAAAAAAAACAAAAACAAGATCAAACGCTACAACCATTCTCTCAAACAAAAAAGGCACACAAACAATCAAATTGAGCATGGATTTCTAATTTTCATACTTATGGTGTGATCTTTATTTTGAAGTGAAGAGTTAGCAGGACATGAATATTATATGTTCATGCACTACTGCACTAAAAAGAATTCTTTCTTTTTATAAAAATAAATGGTAAACCTGAAAGAGTGCCACACAATTTGTTTGTGCATATCCATGCACGAAACAACCATTCTCAGGGAGAGGGATGAAACTTTAGGGGTGACTATTTTAAGCATGGCCTAGGAATTATTGAGTGATATTACTTTAAACGAATGACTTGGAGATTATTGGGCATATTTTTTTCACAGGACAGTAATGTAATAACAGTGAAATTGAAAACAGAAGAGGTAACAAGAATCACAAAAACATAGGAAAACCTTGCCTCAAAAGGGGTAACATGCAGTGTACCTAGTGCCATGTAGGGGTACAAATTTTTGACACTAGATTCTGAGTACAGCAGAGCATAGTAGAGACAGAAGATTAACAACAAGTTATTGCAACTGGACTACATTGAGTATTGCAACTGGACTACATACAGAGAGGATATCTCACTTGGTTAAAAAGAGGCAAGACGAGGGAGTAGGGTGATTCAGAAGACTGTTGGCACATTTCTGTATTTCCTACCCTGAAACGTGCTTGTCTGCCATGAGGAGAATAGCAATTGTCAGTTTTTCTTGTGTTTAGACAGAACCTACAGAAAAATAATGAAATCAAACAAAAGCCTGCATTGTAACATGTGTCATTGTGGGTTCAGTTGTTTTCATGTACAAGCTTATAATATCATAACTGGGAGAAGTAGCGAGGTCCAAGAAAGAGTAAAAGTGAACTAGAATGACATTGATGGAGGTGGAAGGGAGGGAAAGAGGGTAGTTGTATTTAGGAATACAGTGAATTTGATCCCAGCCAGCGATATGTAGGAAAACCTTGTCTCTTTATCTTCCTAAAGAAAGTAACCACAACTTAGTGACATCTTGACCTGAGAATCAGTGCAGTGGAGTTTAATATGAATCTCTGCAATGAAAGATGTTAATAGTAGTTGAGAAGAACTCCAGTTTGGGAATTTTCAGAGTGTACAAAGAGATCTCACCGTACTTTTTTTCATTTTTAGCAATCTATTCACAGTGAGGTAATGTGCTTCAAAATCATCAGTGATAGAGATCTCAGTCCATAAACATCATGACATTGAGCATTCACTTGGGATATATGTTGAGGGATTACGAATGCCACAGAATGACACTTAAGGTAGTCATCATTCTCATTTTAAGCAAAAGACATTCAAGGAATTCTCTACACTATTGCTTACATAGTAAGATTGTGTCATCTTTGTAGATCTCTGGACACATCCCTATTTCCAGTTTTCTCTTTAAACCTATAGTGGATCCATCTATTATGTTATCTTCTATCTTACTCTACTCTATTCTCCAGACATCCTGCTCCCTCATTTCCTTCTCTCCCCTCTTCTCCCATTCGCATTTGCCTAGCTACCTCTGCCTTCCCCCCAAGCATCAACTTGCTCAGGAGTTCTTGGCACTTTGCTCTTCTTTGAGGGAACATGTATGGCATTTCTAGGGTCCTCCTTGTTTTCTTGCTTCTCTGGCTCTGTGAATTGTAGCCTGGTAATCCTAGGCTCCATGTCTATATTCAATATATGCACTCATATATTTGTCTTTTTGTAACTGGGTTTCCTCACTCAAGATGGTTTCTTGTGTTCCATCCATTTCCTTGTGAATTTCAATATTTCATTTTTTCTGCGTAAATGTACCACATTTTCTCTATCCACTCTTCAGTTGAGGAGCATATAGGTTGCTTCAAGTTTCTGTCTATTACAAATCATGTTGCTTTTAACATAGTTGAACAGACGTCCTTATTGTAGGAATGTCCACCTTTTGGGTATATGCCTAAGAGAGAATTGCTGAATGTGGTGTTAGACTGATTAACATTTTCCCAAGAAATCTTCATACTGATATCTAAAGTGCCTGTGAATATTGGCACTCCCACTAGCAGGGGAGGAGTGTTTCCTTTTCTCCACCTCCACTCCAGTATAAATTCTCATTGTGTTTATGGTTTTTGGCATTCTGACATGAGCAAATTGGTGTCTCAGAGATGTTTTCTTTGTGTTTACATAATGGCTAAGGTTGTTGAGCACTTTGTTAAATGTATTTCAGCCATTTTATACTCCTCTATTGAGAATTCTCTATTCAGTTCTGCATCCAAATTTTTAGTTACATTATTTGGTGTTTGCAGACTAGCTTTAACTTTTGTATTTTGGTAAGGTGTGATTATCTGTTGCCTTCGTTTTTGTGAGTTTAGTTAATTTCCTTAGGTCGGGGTTTTAGTTCCAGTATTGTCTTTTTGGCTGGATTAGTGGATATGTACTGCTTATATATGGTATTGTTTGCTCCATTTATTGAAAATTTTGCTGGGTATTATAGTCTGGGCAGCCATCCATGGGCTCTTACTTTTTGGAGTATATCTATCCAGGATATTCTGGCTTTCAGAATTTCTATGGAGAATCAGGTGAATTTTGATAGGTTTGCCTTTATATGTTACTTGGTCGTTTTCATTTGCTGCTCTTAATATTCTTACTTTATACCTTATGTTTCTTGTTTTGATTACAAATTGGCAAGGATACATTTTGTGGCTGACTCTATTTGGTGTTCTGTAGCCTTCTTGTGCATTCATTGGCATGTCTTTCTTTACTTCTGGAAAGTTTTCTTTTACGATTTTGTTGAATATGTTCTGTTTTCGTCAAATCTGAGGTTGGTTTCTTCACACTCTTCTTTACCTATTGTTCTTAGGTTTAGCCACTCCACGTAGTCCCATTTTTCATGGATATTTTGTGTTTGGGATTTGTAGTACTCAAGATATTCCTGTGAGAATTAATCTATTTCTACTAGGGAATCTATTGTGCTTGAGATTCTCTCTTCTATCTCTTGAATTTTGCTAGTTATGCTTGTATCTGTGCTTCATGAGAATTTACCCAGCTTTTCTCATTCCAGAATTTTCTCTGATTGTGCTTACATTGCTTGAAATGTTTCTTGAAATTTTTGGTTAATATCTTCTTCCATTTCTTTAAATGATTTTCCCACTGTTTTCTTTGTGGGTATAGTTCATCTTCTTGAATATGCTTTAAAGTCATTCTCTTCTTATTCTGTGTAGCGATGTTCATATTTTGCTGACATAAATTCCTCAAACACTTTTACCCTCATATTTGCTTTCTATTTTGAATGTGTCTTCTTCTTGTATCATCCCAATTTAATCTTCTAGTGGATGCAGGTAGGGTCTCTTCCTCTCTTTTTCTGTGTAACAAGCAGGTCCAATACACTGATGGGTCTCAGATGGGTTTGAGGCAATCCCTCTGCTTCTGTGTGGCAGCAGAACCAGCACAACAATGTCAGCAGACTTGAAGTTGCTTGATCCCTGGGTTTGAGTAGACTTGCCTGCAGTCAACAGGCCAGAAGATACCAATGTGGGCAAGCAGAAGTCGATCCTGAGAAAGGGCCCCAAGCTCACCTCAATCCAGAGTGGAGGTGGGAGTAGCCCATCAACTCATGTTTACTTTATTCACCAAGGGAGAGGTAGATATCCTTGGTTTATGGATCAAAATTTGTTAAATGGTCAGGTCTTTAACTCAGAGTTCTTCCCCTCTGCCTCCCAAATTGGGGATTAAAGGATACAACACCACCTAGACCATGCAAAGTTGTCTGGTTTTATTCTGAGAGTGTGTATAAGTGAACAAGTCTTGGCTGAACTGGAACTATCACTGTTGTAGAAAGATAGCCACAAACTAGTAGAGATGAGCATTCCTCTGTGTCCTGATTACTGAAATTAAAAACATGTACATCAGTGTGTACCAATAAACAGTTTTAATTGAAATTCAAAAGTAAATCTGTCACAGAGAGAAATGAAGAAGAAAACAAGAAGGTTTAGCTGCTCAGTCTAACAATCTCAGCACTTGTATATTGAGATTTGGGATGAAAACTGTGAGTTTTGAACAAATAATAGGACTCCTGTTTTAAAAAAATGAGAAAAATAATAGGAATCCTGTTAAAATAATTATATAGTTCTGGAGAGATGGCTTAGTGGTTTTAAGCACAGGTTGCTCATGCTAGAGGACCCAAGTTTGGTTCCCAACATCCACATGGTTAACAATGTCCATAGCTTAATTTATTGGGTATCTGATTCTCTCTTCTATCTTTCTGGGTTCCACAGAATCTCATTTGCTACATATGTGTACAATCTGTCAAAACACATACACAGGTAATAAATATATATTATTAAGTATTACTGTGCATGTAGGCATACTTTATAAATGTCACTATTTAATGCAGAGGCAGTGAGATATTTATGACATTGTGGCCTGTCTTGTGTACATAATGAGTTTCAGGAATTCCAGTGATAACCAGAAATCCCTGTTTTCAGTATACTAATGTAGAATTAATAATGATAATAACATAAGAAAAATAGGAAGAAGAAGAAGTAGAAAGAGGAGGTGGAGAAGGAGGAGGAGGAAGAGTAGGAAGAGGAGCCAAATATCTCATTGCAGCATGTATAGCACTGTGTAGACAGTGGATTGTAATCCCTCCTCTTTGAAATAAGGAAAGAAACAGGGACTGAGGAAGAATACATTGATTCCATGCTGGATTATATATGAGATCACACTTCAAAATATAGTAATAGATTATGTGTGTTACTAAGTTGGCAGCCTGGAGCTGTAGTACTGTCAACAAAGAATTCATAAAATATGAACATTTCTCAGAATAAACTATACATAGTATGCTATGTGGACAGAGGCCATTCTTTTTGCTTCCAGATAAAATGGCATAGTCTTGAATGCAATCTGTCACCTGTTCTCAAGGACCATTGTTATGGTGTCCAAATTGACAGTTCAATCTAATGTAGCCACTTGCCTCATAGTAGCTGTAGCATATGAATGGAATGAATTTCCTGTCTAGGAATGTAACTGAGAGATAGGGAGCTTGTCATGTATGTTCCATGTCCTAAATTCAATCTTAGTGTTGGGGGAGGGAGGATTGAAAAATGAACCCAGTAACATCCTTCAGAGAGTCATACAGAAATATCATAGATGTTATTAAAATTTTCCATACCTGAATTCTTGGGCTTACAGAACAAATGCTGTTACAGTCAATCATTTGGGGGAAAATATCAAATGAAGAGCAGATATATGTAGAGAAGCTATATATGAATATATAGCATTTATTTGCGGTGAAACTGGTGATAAATTGGCAAGATGTCTAAGCAGATATTGGCAATGCAGACAAGCATACAGACAGCATGTTATTTTTCTATAGTTAGCCACCTTATTGAAGAGGAAATGGGCATCACTAAATGAAAAAAACAATAATGATGAGGTTACATGCACTGGCTGTGGTAACATGTCTCTGATTCTAGTACCAGGGAATTAGTGACAGAAATATCAAGAGGCTGAGGCACACCTTTGTTACATAAGAACCTATTTGAAAAAGGTAATATGAATAGAAAAGAAGTGTGATGTTTGAGAGAGCAATCTGTGGAAACACAGGATGACTTTGGCTTGTGTGTTCTCATTTCTGGTCCTGCACAGGTGTCAGGTGGAGATCTGAAAGATTCCTCTGTTGGAGAGACAAACCTGGATTTTCTGCAGCAGGCAGAACTCTCTCTTACTACATATAAATTGGAGACGATTATTGGCGTTAGTACTCTAAAGCCTTAGGTGTAAGTTAGGGATGCTCTTCTATCTCGAATTCAATTAATTATAAATATTTTTAATTCTTCCTGGAAGGACATATTGTTCATTTGAACAGTGTGCAGAGGCAGACATTATATTAGTGGGCCTGCCAATTGGGTCTAGTCCAAGCATAGAAATTTGTCTGTCAAAGAGAACTTAAAGGGTATTGGTTCCCAAACTCATAATGTTATGGCATAGTTGTGATGATGTCCCTCCAGGGGAACTTGACAAGAATAAAGTAGTCACCTGGAAGAACCCATTTCTCAGTGCATTATGAGATATACTGTGGTAAAGGAGCAGCATCAACCATTGCTCTCACTTTCAAAGACATGCTCTCCTTCACAGGCAATTGGCCAAGCTGGCTAGTCTGAAGCCTCCTCCCAAAACAGCTTAGCTGAAGCTTTAAGAGACACTCTTAATCAACTGAGATCATTCCCTGCAGTCCCACAGGGACTAGGGTAGAGTACACATGGGCCTGACTTGTCTTTACTTATCTTTTAAAATTCACTAGAATATGAACTGAGAAGTAAACTGTGATGGCAAGATTTCTCCAATCATCTAGACATATTACTTTGATAAAAAGTAACATTGTTGCAAGGTTTGAACTCAGATCAGATATGCATGGCATAGATTAGATACCAGGTGGATGTGAACAATCTGGCAAACTGAAATTAGCGCCTTTTGGGGAGCCTGCACAACACTGTATTTTGGGCTCTTATTATTTCTAGTGGACACAAACCTGCCTGGGGTTCAACTCCTCAACCCCTAATTCCTCCTATAACAAAAAATATTTACACAGGAAGCAAATGCACACTGCAGAGATCCTGTAGTCTACAGAATTGATCCCCATGTTGGAGATTCTAAAGTACGTACAAACTTTAGTTGGAAGGAAAAGAAATGTTGGATTTGATTTGTTACCCAGGAGAGATTCCTGGATAGGGAAAACTGAATTCTGCTGAGTTATGAAGAAAGCTGGTTAGCAGGAGGCCATGTCCATTCTACATGAAATCAGCAGGCCCTTCCCTAAAATTCCATTTTGTCCTGGAGACCATGGAATCCTGTGAAGCCACCTGTGTTGTAGCAAAACCAACTGCATTTGGAGGGGAGACAGACAAGAGAAAGGCAGAAGATGGCTGATCTCCATCCTCAGTTTAAACTGTCAAAGAAGAAGTTCAAAAGGAAATACAGCAAGTCCTAGGCTGAAGGTGGGGTGCTCTCTAGAGAAAGTTTTGTTTTAGCTTGGAATTTGAGTAATGGAGCACAGGAATTGTAGCTTCTGGGAAGAAATTGGAATTCACAGCCTGACAGGTCTTCTGTAAGTGAAGGATTCCAGGCTAGTAATTTGTCACTCCTAGAAGCCAGAAACTGGCAAGGTAAAGCTGTTCTCTTCAGACATCTTGGTTTTAAATCTTAACATGTTAGTAGATGGAGGACCAGCATCAAAATGAGACCAAATGGAAACAGAGACTAGAAGAGTGTGCCAGGACTAGAATGGTCATCACTGTAATTCAATACCAGTGGATAACTTTAAGTACTATGAACATTGTCTGTGTGCCCTATGTTTTCAGGGACAGGATTTTGTGCGTTTGGTGATCATGTTATGCACCTGTATGGATTCTCAAGCCATCTATAGTCATGTGCTTGAGTTATATGTCAGGATGTTATGGGTTCTGAAGAAAGACATGCCTGCCTGTGCACTATTGTAATTGCTTCCTAGCTTCTAAACCCACAGACTTGTGAGTTCTGAGGTAAGCTGAATGAAGGGTCTGCATTTGTGAATAAGCCTGAGGAAGTTCCTTCTTTCTTTACTGGATGTAAGTGCTGAGGGGCAACTGGAAAACAGGTGCCTGAGAAGTGCAACTACCTTCAGAGGTGTGAGAGCTGAGATCCCCTGCATGGGCATCTCAAGTCTGGTTTTACATTCAGACATTAATGTCTGAAATACATTGGTGTTTCACTGAGTAACAGGCAAGGGGCATTCTGAAACATATTTAGTTCTCAGAATAATCTGTATATCCTCTATATTTTGTCACAGTTCAAGTTTACTTGTGTTCATCATCCTACAGTGACTGCTGAAGAGCTATCACCAACCCTGACACTCCTCAATAAAAAGGAAATGAAACAACAGATGGAGAGTCAGAACACCCAGCTAGAGTAAGTGACCAGAGAAACAGAGGAGTTGTGGTGTTGACTCATCTCCATCACTGAAGAATCAACTAAAAATAATCTATTATTTTTTCCAATGCCATGGTGACCATCTTGACTCCATAATTTAATCCTTTGTTTATATCACCTATGACCTAATCTTCTGTGTCTCTCAACATTTAGTGAGTTCATATGCATAACACATTATTTCTTTTTTTTCAGATGCCCAAATTCCTTTATTTATCCAATCAGTACGGATTCTGTGCCAAGCATGAGCTGGATTACATCAGAGAGAAAAACCATGTATCGTCTAAAAGAACTATACTCTATGGAGCAAGGTATGACAGGATGGATACAGATTTCATTGCTAGTTCTCAACAAAAAAATAGCTAGAAATGCAATGCGGACACCTCTTGCTGCCTTCTGTCTGAACTAGCTGATCTTAGGAGGTCTAGAGATTAAATTTAGACAACCATGCCAGTCACATCCACAAAAATGCCATCACTCAGAGAAGCTGTTGCTGTACGGGAATTTTCAAGGATGTTGACTCCTTCAAGGGACGGGCCTCTGAGAGGGAGTATATGTTCCCAAAGGACTCTTTCTGGTGACCAACGAGTGTCTGTCACTTTCTTGCACCTGTTCGGCTGTTGTATGCATATATATTCCCAGAGACTGGATCAATAGCTTCTCCATCAAAAACAGTCTTGTACACAGTGGTTTCTGTTAGTACTTCCAGCTTTTTATTTCTGGTTTCTGTGATAACATTTTTTTCTTTTTGACTTATATCACCTATAACATACTTCACTCCTTTGGGTTTCAATTTGGAGTCTTCCTTGGTCATTTTCAGAGAGCAGTTTTTAATATTTCCATATGCCCAAAGTAGAAAAGACATCCAGAAAACAAATCCAACAAAGAAAACAGCCATCAGAATGAAGACGAAAGGAACATACCAGTCACTGTTTTTGTATGTGTTGATAGCTGTGTACACAATAGTCAGACCTTCCCTTTGCTGGAAAATTATTTCAAAGCAAACAGAATGTTAGTCCCTGTTTTCAAAGTACATTTGTTTACACAACGTAACATCAGTATAGAACCATCATCTTAACAGACAGTGGTATCCAGATTCACACATATTTGTGAGTACCCAGGAAAAATGAGAAACAAAAGAGCCACCAAATTAAGATTGTAGAGAATAGAGTTGCACAAAATGGCTACTCCACGATTTACCTCAGTCCTTTGATCTGTAACACTCAGAGGTTGGGCTAGATGAAGAAGATGGAGGTTTCTGTCCCGCCAGGTCCTGCGACCCTTAATCCCCAAATAAGCACATAGAGACATATAAATTATTAAAATATTGGCCAATAGCTAGTGATTCTGACTGGCTAGCTCTGTCTTAATTATTAACCATTTCTATTAATCTAAGTATTGCCATGTGATCTTATCTTACCAGAGAAGGGTTAACCCTTCCTTGGCTACATAGTGTCTCCTCTTTGTCTTCCTCTTCCCAGCCTTCTCTTGGTCCCTCTTATGCTTACTGCTTGGCTATTGGCCAAACAGTTTTTTTATTTTAATTTTAAATAGCTTGTTTTACATGTCAATCCCAGTTCCCTCTCCCTCCAGTCCTCCCGCACTCCCCTTCCCCCCAGCCTCCCACCCTATTGCCAATTCCTTCAACATAGGGGATATCCAGAGTCTGTCATTTCACTCTGGGTAGGGTCCAGGCACCCCCCTAAGTGTCCAGGCTGAGAGAGCATCCCTCTTTGTGCTATGGGCACACGATGACTGTTTGTATTCCAGGGATAGACACTGATCCACTGCTTATGGCCCCATAGGTTTCCCAGGCCTTCTCACTTACACCTATATTTGGGGGGTCCAGATCAGTCCCATGTTAGCCTCCCCGCTGTCGGTCTGGGGTCCAAGAGCTCTCCCCTGTTCAGATCAGCTGACTCTGCTGGTTTTGCCAGCCCATTCTTTGCCAATTTGCTCATCGTTCCTCTCTCTCTGCCACTGGGTTCCTTGGGTTCAGTTCAGTGCTTAATTGTGTGTTTGCCTCTGCTTCCATCAGTCACTGGATGAAGGCTCCCAGATGGTTATAGACATCAAGTTCATTAACAGGAATGGGAATTCGAGGTGGTCTCTCCACTATTGCTTAGCTTGCCAATTGGTGTTATCCTTTTAGATCACTCGAGGTCGCTCTGGTGCCTGATCTGTCTTCTAACCTATGAGTCCCTCTTCCCCCTATTCTACCTCCACCGACTCAACTTCCTGTTCCCCCATGACCTACTCTCATTTCTCTTCTCCCTTCTTCTTCCCAGCTCCCCCTCACCGGGTTCGCCATCCATTCAGAGGATCTTGACTCAATTTTCTTCTCTTAGGTAATATGCATATATGCATATCTTTTAGGTTCTTTCCTGTTTCCCCGACTCTCGAAGTGCAGACTGGCACTATTCTGATCCATGACTAGAAACCATATATGAGTGAGTACATACCATGTTTGTCTCTTTGCGACTGGGTTACCTCACTCAGGATGGCTTCCTCCAGTGCCATCCATTTACCTATGAATTTCAAGAATTCATTGTTTTTTCTGCTGAGTAATACTCCATTGTGTAAATGTACCACATTTTCTCCACCCACTCTTCAGTTGAGGGGCATCTAGGTTGCTTCCAGCGTTCTGGCTATTACAGATAATGCTGCTATGAACATAGTGGAGCAGATGCCCTTGTTGTATGAATTTGCCTCATTTGGATATATGCCCAAGAGTGTATTTGCTGGGTCTTGCAGTAGATTAATTCCCATTTTGCTGAGGAATCTCCACACTGATTTCCAAAGAGACTGTACAAGTTGGCACTCCCACCAGCAGTGGAATAGAGTTCCCCTCTCTCCAAATCCTCTCCAGCATAAACTGTCTTCGGTGTTTTTGATTTTAGCCATTCTGACAGGAGTAAGATGGTATCTCAGAGTTGTTTTGATTTGCATTTCCCTGATGGCTAATTATGCTGAGTACTTTCTTAAGTGTCTTTTGGCCATTTTAGCCTCCTCTACTGAGAATTCTCTATTTAGATCTGTACCCCACCTTTTAATTGGATCCTTTGGTGTTTTGGATATTTGTTTCTGGAGTTCTTTGTAATTTTTGGAGATTAGCCCTCTTTCAGATGTGGGGTTGGTGAATATCTTTTCCCATTCTGTGGACTGCCCTTTTGTCTTGTTGACTGTGTCCTTTGCCTTACAGAAGCTTTTTAGTTTCAGGAGGTCCCATTTGTTAATTGTCAGTCTCAGAGTTTGTGCCACTGGTGTTATGTTTAGGAAGTGGTCTCCTGTATCAACTCGTTGAAGAGTATCTCCCAATTTCTCTTTTAAAAGTTTCAGTGTGGCTGGATTTATGTTGAGATCTTTCATCCATTTGGACTGAAGTTTTGTACAAGGCGATAAACATGCATCTATCTGCAGTCTTCTGCATACCAGAACCCATTTATGCCAGCACCATTTGTTGAAGATGCTTTCTTTTTTCCATTGTACAGTTTTAGCTTCTTTGTCAAAAATCAAGTGGTCATAGGGGTGTGGGTTAAAATTAGGGTTTTCAATTCGGCTCCATTGGTCTACCTGCCTATTTTTGTGCCAAAACCAAGCTGTCTTCAGGACTATAGCTCTATAATAGAGCTTGAAGTCAAGTATGGTGATGCCTCCTGAAGTTCCATTAGTGTATAGGGTTGTTTTGGCTATCCTGGGCCTTTTGTTTTTCCATATAAAGTTGATTAATGTTCTTTCCAGGTACTTGAAGAATTGTGATGGAATTTTGATAAGGATTGCATTGAATCTGTTGACTGCTTTTGGCAAAATTGCAATTTTTATTATGTTGATCCTACCAATCCAAGAGCATGGGAGATCTTTCCATTTTCTGGTATCCTCTTTAATTTCTTTCTTTAAAGACACAAAATTCTTGATATACAGGTCTACACTTCCTTTGTTAACATTATCCCCAGATATTTGATGCTGTTTTTGGCTATTGTAAAGGGTGATGTTTTCCTGATTTCTTTCTCAGTCACTTCATCATCTGTATATAATAGGGCCACTGATTTTTTTGAGTTTACCTTGTATCCTGTCACATTGCTGAAGGTGTTTATCAGCTCTAGGAGTTCCCTTGCGGAGTTTTTTGGGTCACTTATGTAAACAATCATATCATCTGCAAATAGTGAAAGTTTGACTTCTTCTTTTCCTATTTGTATCCCCTTTATCTCCTTTTGTTGTCTTATTGCTCTAGCTAGAACTTCAAGTACAATATTGAAGAGCTATGGAGAGAGTGGACAGCCTTGTCTTGTTCCTGATTTTAGAGGAATTGCTTTGAGTTTCTCTCCATTTAGTTTGATGTTAGCTGTTGGCTTACTGTACATTGCTTTTATTATATTCAGGTATGTTCCTGTTATCCCTGATCTCTCTAGTACCTTTATCATGAAGGGGTACTGGATTTTGTCAAAGGATTTTTCAGCATCTAGTGAGATGATAACATGGTTTCTTTCACAGTTTGTTTATATTGTGTTTATATTGTGTGCATTCCTGGCATGAAGCCTACTTGATCATGGTGGATGATTTTTCTGATGTATTCTTGAATCCGGTTTGAGAGTATTTTATTGAGTATTTTTGCATCGATGTTCATGAGGCAAATTGGTCTATAATTCTCTCTCTTAGTTGTGTCTTTTTGTGGCTTGGGAATCAAGGTCATTGTAGCCTCGTAAAAAGAGTTTAGCAGTGAGCCTCCTGCTTCTATTGTGTGGAATACTTTGAGGAGAATTGGAATTAGCTCTTCTTTGAATTTCTGGTAGAATTCTGAACAGAAGCCATCTGGGCCTGGGCTTTTTTATTTGGGAGACTTTTGATGACTGCTTCTATTATATTAGGGGTTATAGGTCTGTTTAGATTGTTTATCTGCTCTTGATTTAGTTTTGGCAAGTGATATCTATCCAGTAAATTGTCCATTTCCTTTATATTTTCAAATTTTGTGCAGTACAGATTTTCAAAATATGCTCTGATGATTCTCTGGATTTCCTCAGAGTCCGTTGTTATGTCCCCTTTTTCATTCCTGATTTTGTTAATCAGCATGCTCTCTCTCTGTCTTTTGGTTAGTTTGGACAGAGGTTTGTCTATTTTGTTGATTTTCTCAAAGAACCCACTCTTTGTTTCATTGATTCTTCTCAGTGTTTTCCTGGTTTCTACTTGATTGATTTCTGCCCTCAATTTGATTATTTCCTGGTGTCTACTCCTCCTGGGTAAGTTTGCTTCTTTTTGTTCTATAATATTCAGCTGTGATATTAATTCTCTTGTATGACTGTTCTCCAGTTTCTTCATGTGGGCACTTAGTGCTAAATATTTCCTCTCAGCACTTCTTTCAAAGTGTCCTATAAGTTTGTGTATGTTGTGTCTTCATTCTCATTGAATTCGAGGAAGTCTTTAATTTCTTTTTTTATTTCTTCCTTTACCCATGCATGGTGCAATTGTGCATTTTTCAATCTCCATGAGTTTGTAGCATTTCTGCAATTTGTGTTATTGTTGAATTCTAAATTTATGCATGGTGGTCTAATAAGATACAGGGGGTTATTCCAATTTTTTTGTATCTGTGGAGATTTGCAATGTTTCCTATT
>NW_024435187.1:0-3052 GCF_017639785.1 Mesocricetus auratus | reverse complement strand
GGGGGGGAGGGGAGGGCACGGGAGGAAGGGAGGGAATGGGAGAGGGACCTGGAACTGACTTGTGAAGCAACCTTGATTCTTATCTAAATTTAAACTGGAAAATAAAATTAAAAAAAAAAACAAAAAACAAAAAAAAATTGTGTTGAACTTCAACTGGACACAGAAGGAGGCGAGACATGAGACAGGAGGGTGGCCAAGTGTTCAAGCGAGCCTGTACTGCAGTGGAGCTCTGATTCAAAATAACCTCAGTTTCGCACATATCTGAGTCGTTAATGACCTCGAGGCTAAAAGCAAAGCTGGCTAGTGTTCCCTGAGGCTGATTTTTACCTGAAGTCCTTGACTTTGTACAAAACCCAAAATGCCTTGATACTTGTCTTCAGTAATTAGACTTTAAATTTAACTTTCTCTCCCTGCTTCCCACCCCTTTTAAAGGAGGAGTTGTTAAGGGACAACTTTTTTGAGGTAATTAACCTAAGCCATTAATTCAGATAAGCAATTATTAAATGATAATGTATAAATGTGAGAGTTATGAATAGAAGCACCTGAAACATGCCTTAGAGTATAAGGAATAATACACTAAACCAGCACAGTGCTGATGCATGAAAGCTGCCTGGTAAATTTCTTTCAACAGATTTTGCCGTGCCTGAGGCAGGATATTTATTGTGTGACTAGTCATGGTGAGATACACCAGCAGTCTATGCTTATGGGAGGTGGAGCAGTGAAGGTCACAAGTCTCAGACCAACTCTGGCTGTATAGTGAGACCCTGTCTGCTCCCAAAAAACACCCTCCAACCCCTAGTGTTAAGAGTCATTAAACTGAAGTTAAGTGTACATTTATTGTGTCTGAATAATGTTCTTTGCACATCAGGTCTGTACTTGTGGCAAAAAGAGACGTTTTCTTGGTCCTTGTAAAAAAAAGTGAGTGTTTCTTTTCCTCAGTACCATGTTACCCGAAATACCTGTGAGTCAAAATGGTACCCTTGGGTTTGTGGCCTTGGATCACCTGTGGCTGAGCCATTGAGCTTGGGAGGCCCCTGCCTTAGCATCCTGAGTAGCAGAGATCATGAGAGTGAGCCATGGCCAGGCCTTAGCTGCTCTAAATCAGATCATAAACTTTTGTCTTTTACCAGAAGTTGTGTACTTTCCACTTTTTTTTACACTCACCTTGTTTCCACCCTAAAAGAAAAAAAACAGTCTACTGCATGTTTTACCTTCCCTTAAACTTGAGAGCTGTTTTTCTGGCTTGTAAGCCCTTCTGTGTTCTTCAGCTAAGAGTCATAGGCACAGGAAAACAAGCAGCACAGGATACTTTGTTTCTTCTCTGGTTAGTGATTTAGTGTGTATGGGGGGGAAGGTATTAAATATGGAGACAGTAAACCTTTCCCTTGGCCTGCTCTATCAGTAGCCTCAACACCTAGCAAATTGCCTGCCTAACCACCTAGTAGATATTTATTAAATATTTCTGAGATAAGTTTTGTCTGTTTTCTGAACCTGTTCTCCACAATGAAGATTGTGTCTTACTTTATCGTGTTCTTAGAAACAGTTGAGTTGTGTGTGAAACACAATAGTTGCCATTCATGTGCATGCTAATCTTGATCTTAATCTCTCCATTATCATTTCCATTTTCCCAAAATAATTACTTCTGCTCAGTTCTATTTTTAAAATGTGCTCAGGAAATACTGGTAAGCCAAATTTAATACAGTTTATCTTTTACAATGCCTCTAATAATTTACAAAGTAAATGCTTGAATTTTATTCATAGTTCCACAATGTTATTGAGGATATTTAAAATCAATACTAGAAAGAGCAAACAAAAATAAGTCTCAGAATACAAACTACTGCTTTAAAGTTGATTCTTGTCTAATAGCTATATTTTAATGAAAGAACTGGGGAAAAATCTTTGGGACAAACCTATGAAAGAAGTAGCTATTAAGATTTAAATCAAATCCAGAACTTGGGAGGTGGAGGAAGGAGAATCAGAGTTCAAGGTCACCCTAGGCTATATACTGAGTCCCAGGCCAACCTGGGCTACAGGAAACCCTGTCTCAAATTAACAAGAGTTTAGATAATGGCGGTAAGAAGACTGATGTGAATTTCACATGCTTCATGTCTTGTTTGAGTGACTGTGATACATCATAGAACATGCCTTCAGTATGTGCCTTTGCTCACGTGTTAGTGGAATGTTAACTGCTTTGAACACTAGAATTTTATATGTTGAGCAAGAAATACTATAAAAAAGTAGATTACTTTACAAGTGTTTTCTAGATGTATGACACAGGCAGCAGGCAGAGAAGATGAAACACTGGGGCCTGCATGGATTTCTAAACTTAAAACACACTTTCAGTGACATACCTCCTCCAAAAGTCCACACCTCCTAATCCTTCTCAAATAGTTCCACTCTCTGGTGATTAAGCATTCAAATATATGAGCATATGGGGGCATTTTTATTCAAACCATCACAGCGAAAGAAAGGTTTTTTTCTAGCTTACAACCCTCAGAATGCATTCTACTAAAGGAAGCCAGGGCAAAGATCTAGAGGTAGGAACTGTTGCAGAGGCCATAAAGGGGTGCTGCTTACTGGCATGCTCTGCATGGCTGGCTTAGCCTGCTTTCTTATGAAACACAGAACACCAGCTCAGGGGGTGACACTGTCCACAGTGAGCTGGGCTTTCTTACATCTGTCATCAATCAAGAAAATGCACTACAAGCCATTCTGCTGGGGTTCATTTTCTCAGTCAAGCTTCCTTTTTCTCAAATAACTATTTGAGAGTGTCACATTGACACAGAACTGACCAGGATGCCTGTAAAGAATGCCAGGACACAGCTGCTTCTCCTCAATGGCTCAGCTGACACTGAATTTGCTGTTCACAGTGATCAAAGAAAGCTGGGACTCACCTCACTGTTGCAGTTCAACCTGATTCTACAGACAGGCCCAGGCAATACTTATCCAAAAGTACTCAGGACCCATGCCAGCTTCTCTAATCAAGCCTCCTGGGAGGTGATGAAGGGAAACGTGTTTTCCTCATACCTCCAGGTAATTTTTATTATGTACT
>NW_024435186.1:0-549 GCF_017639785.1 Mesocricetus auratus | reverse complement strand
TCCAAACTTGAGGTACTTTCTTCCTATAATGAGAAGCTTTTTCCTTGAGAGGAGCCTTCCCGCCAGCCTGGTTCTAGAGCTGCATCAATCCCAAATAAACACACAGGAGGCTATATTAATTATGAAGCTGTTGGCCTTGCTTGTCTCTTACTGGGTAGCTCTGCTTTAAGTAATTACCCCATAATTGTTAATCTAAGTATGTCTCTTACCGGAGAATAGTTCCTGGATCCTACCCCATGGCGTTACTTCTTGACTCTCTTGTGTTTCTCCTTCCCAGAGTCCTTCTGGACTCCTAGTCCCTCCTATCTAAATTCCCTATTGGCCAGACAGTGCTTTATTGACAAATGCACAGGACTTCCCCAACATCTCCTCTTTTCTGTTTAAACAAAAAGGAAAGTCTTAACTTTAACATAGTCAAATTATATATAACAGAACAGTTATCAAGTAAAAACACAGTTAAAATATTTTGTAAACATTTAGCAAGATTTAAAGAAAATATCATCCATCCCATTCTTGTGAGTCTAAAGTTCTATATGTAGCTTATCTTTT
>NW_024435185.1:0-1247 GCF_017639785.1 Mesocricetus auratus | reverse complement strand
TTCACTGTGACGTCACTACTGTGCGCCAGGAAGTCGCTTCTGTTCACTGTGACGTCACTACTGTGCGCCAGGAAGTCACTACTGTGCAACAGGAAGTCCCTAGTGTTCACTGTGACGTCACTACTGTGCGCCAGGAAGTCACTACTGTGCGCCAGGAAGTCACTGCTGTGCAACAGGAAGTCGCTAGTGTTCACTGTGACGTCCCTACTGTGCGCCAGGAAGTCACTACTGTGCGCCAGGAAGTCACTGCTGTGCAACAGGAAGTCGCTAGTGTTCACTGTGACGTCCCTACTGTGCGCCAGGAAGTCACTACTGTGCAACAGGAAGTCGCTAGTATTCACTGTGTCATCACTACAGTGCGCCAGGAAGTCACTGCTGTTCACTGTGATGTCACTACTGTGTGCCAGGAAGTCGCTTCTGTTCACTGTGACGTCACTACTGTGCGCCAGGAAGTCGCTTCTGTTCACTGTGACGTCACTACTGTGCGCCAGGAAGTCACTACTGTGCAACAGGAAGTCCCTAGTGTTCACTGTGACGTCACTACTGTGCGCCAGGAAGTCACTGCTGTGCGCCAGGAAGTCACTACTGTGCAACAGGAAGTCCCTAGTGTTCACTGTGACGTCACTACTGTGCGCCAGGAAGTCACTGCTGTGCGCCAGGAAGTCACTACTGTGCAACAGGAAGTCGCTAGTGTTCACTGTGTCGTCACTACAGTGCGCCAGGAAGTCACTACTGTGCAACAGGAAGTCCCTAGTTTTCACTGTGACGTCACTACTGTGCGCCAGGAAGTCACTACTGTGCGCCAGGAAGTCACTGCTGTTCACTGTGACGTCACTACAGTGCGCCAGGAAGTCACTGCTGTTCACTCTGACGTCACTACTGTGCGCCAGGAAGTCACTACTGTGCAGCAGGAAGTCACTGCTGTGCAACAGGAAGTCGCTAGTGTTCACTCTGACGTCACTACTGTGCGCCAGGAAGTCACTACTGTGCGCCAGGAAGTCACTGCTGTTCACTGTGACGTCACTACTGTGTGCCAGGAAGTCGCTGCTGTTCACTGTGCCGTCACTACTGTGCGCCAGGAAGTCACTGCTGTGCGCCAGGAAGTCCCTAGTGTTCACTGTGACGTCACTACTGTGCGCCAGGAAGTCACTACTGTGCGCCAGGAAGTCACTGCTGTTCACTGTGACGTCACTACAGTGCGCCAGGAAGTCACTGCTGTTCACTCTGACGTCACTACTGTGCGCCAG
>NW_024435184.1:0-6528 GCF_017639785.1 Mesocricetus auratus | reverse complement strand
ATTTTTATCATTTTTTATTTTAATTTTAAATAGCTTGTTTTACATGTCAATCCCAGTTCCCTATCCCTCCCCTCTTCCCGCACTCCCCTTCCCCCTCCCTCCCACCCTATTGCCAAATCCTTCCACATAGGGGATATCAGAGTCTGTCATTTTACTCTGGGTAGGGTCCAGGCACTCCCCTAAGAGTCCAGCCAGAGAGAGCATCCCTCTTTGTGCTATAATCACACGAGGACTGTTTGTATACCAGGGATAGACACTGTTCCACAGCTCAGGGCCCCATAGGTTGCCAAGGACTTCTCGCTGACACTCATATTTGGGGGGTCCAGATCAGTCCCAGGCTGGCCTCCCCACTGTCAGTCTGGGGTCCAAGAGCTCTCCCCTGTTTAGATCAGCTGTCTCTGCTGGTTTTGCCAGCCCATTCTTTGCCAATTTGCTCATCACTCCTCTCTCTCTGTCACTGGTTTCCTTGGGTCAAGTTCAGTGATTAATTGTGTGTTTGCCTCTGCTTCCATCAGTCACAGGATGAAGGCTCCCGGATGGTTATAGACATCAAGTTCATTATCAGGAATGGGCATTCGAGGTGGTCTCTCCACTATTGCTTAGCTTGACAATTGGTGTTATCCCTTTAGATCACTCGAGGTCGCTCTGGTGCCTGATCTGTATTCGATCCTATGATTCCCTCTTCCCCCTATTCTAACCCCACTCCCTCAACTTCCTGTTCCCCCATGACCAACTCTCTTCCTCTTCACCCCCTCTCTTCTTCCCAGGTCCCACTCCCCCCCACCACTCGCCGTGTAGCCCATCCATTCAGGGGATCTTGTCTACATTCTCTTTTCTTGGGTACTATGCATATATGCATATCTTTTAGGTTCTTTCCGGGTTCCCAGACTCTCTATCAGTGGAAGTGGAAACTGGCAGTATCCTGATCCATGTCTAAAATCCATATATGAGTGAGTACATACCATGTTTGTCTTTTTGCGACTGGCTTACCTCACTCAGGATGGTTTCTTCCAGTGCTATCCATTTCCCTGCGAATTTCAAGATTCCATTGTTTTTTTCTGCTGAGTAATACTCCATTGTGTAAATGTACCATATTTTCTCTATCCACTCTTCAGTTGAGGGGCATCTAGGTTGCTTCCAGGTTCTGGCTATTACAAACAGTGCTGCTATGAACATAGTGGAGCAGATGTCCTTGTTGTATGAACTTGCCTCATTTGGATATATACCTAACAGTGGAATTACTGGGTCTAGTGGTATATTAATTCCCATTTTCCTGAGGAATCTCCATACTGATTTCCAAAGAGGCTGTATTAGTCGGCACTCCCACCAGCAGTGTAGGAGTGTTCCTCCCTCTCCACATCCTCTCCAGCATAAATTGTCTTCGTTGTTTTTGATTTTAGCCATTCTGACAGGAGTAAGATGGTATCTCACAGTTGTTTTGATTTGCATTTCCCTGATGCTAAGGATGTTGAGCACTTTCTTAATTGTCTCTTGGCCATTTTAGCCTCCTCTACTGAGAATTCTCTATTTAGCTCTGTACCCCACCTTTTAATTGGATCCTTTGGTGTTTTGGAGACTTGTTTCTTAAGTTCTTTGTAAATTTTGGAGATTATCCCTCTGTCAGATGTAGGGTTAGTGAATATCTTTTCCCATGCTGTGGCCTGCCTTTTTGCCTTTTTGACTGTGTCCTTTGCCTTACAGAAGCTTTTTAGTTTCAGAAGGTCCCATTTGTTAATTGTCGATCTCAGTGCCTGTGCCACTGGTGTTATGTTTAGGAAGTGGTCTCCCATACCAACTCGTTGAAGAGTATCTCCCACTTTCTCTTCTAAAAGTTTCATTGTGGCTGGATTTATGTTGAGATCTTTGATCAATTTGGACTTAAGTTTTGTACAAGGCGATAAACATGGATCTATCTGCAGTCTTCTGCATACCAGTACCCAGTTATGTAAGCACCATTTGTTGAAGATGCTTTCTTCTTTCCATTGTACAGTTTTAGCTTCTTTGTCAAAAATCAAGTGTTCATAGGTGTGTGGGGTAAAATTAGAGCTTTTGATTCGGT
Source organism: Mesocricetus auratus (assembly GCF_017639785.1). Taxonomy (NCBI): domain Eukaryota; kingdom Metazoa; phylum Chordata; class Mammalia; order Rodentia; family Cricetidae; genus Mesocricetus; species Mesocricetus auratus. Next base: position 4,469 of record NW_024435184.1, on the reverse strand, counting down.
TCCATTGGTCTACCTGCCTATTTTTGTGCCAATACCAAGCTGTTTTCAGGACTATAGCTCTATAATAGAGCTTGAAGTCAGGTATGGTGATGCCTCCTGAAGTTCCTTTATTGTATAGGGATGTTTTACCTATCCTAGGACTTTTGTTTTTCCATATAAAGTTGATTAATGTTCTTTCCAGGTCCTTGAAGAATTGTGATGGAATTTTGATAGGAATTGCATTGAATCTGTAGACTGCTTTTGGCAATATTGCCATTTTTATTATGTTGATCCTACCAATCCAAGAGCATGGGAGATCTTTCCATTTTCTGGTATCTTCTTTGATTTCATTCTTTAAAGTTCTTGATATACAGGTCTTTAATTTCCTTGGTTAACATTATCCCCAGATATTTGACGCTGTTTTTGGCTATTGTAAAGGGTGATGTTTCTCTGATTTCTTTCTCAGTCACTTCCTCATCTGTATATAATAGGGCCACTGATTTTTTTGAGTTTACCTTGTATCCTGCCACATTGCTGAAGGTGTTTATCAGCTGTAGGAGTAAACTTGCAGAGTTTTTTGGGTCACTTATGTAAACTATCATATCATCTGCAAATAGTGAAAGTTTGACTTCTTCTTTTCCTATTTGTATCCCCTTTATCTCCTTTTGTTGTCTTATTGCTGTAGCTAGAACTTCAAGTACAATATTGAAGATATATGGAGAGAGTGGACACCCTTGTCTTGTTCCTGATTTTAGAGGAATTGCTTTGAGTTTCTCTCCATTTAGTTTGATGTTAGCTGTTGGTTTAATGTATATTGCTTTTATTATATTCAGGTACATTCCTGTTATCCCTGATCTCTGTAGGACCTTTATCATGAAGGGGTGCTGGATTTTGTCAAAGGCTTTTTCAGCATCTAGTGAGATGATCATGTGGTTTTTCTTTCGCAGATTGTTAATATGGTGGATTACATTGATAGATTTTCTAATGTTGAACCATCCCTGCATTCCTGGAATGAAGCCTACTTGATCATGGTGGATGATTTTTCTGATGTGTACTTGAATCCGGTTTGCGAGTATTTTATTGAGTATTTTTGCACCAATGTTCATGAGGGAAATTGGTCTATAGTCCTCTTTCTTAGTTGTGTCTTTGTGTGGCTTGGGTATCATGGTAATTGTAGCCTCGTAGAAAGAGTTTGGCAGTGAGCCTCCTGCTTCTATTTTGTGGAATACTTTGAGGAGTATTGGAATGAGCTCTTCTTTGAATTTCTGGTAGAATTCTGCACTGAAGCCATCTGGGCCTGGGCTTTTTTTGTTTGGGAGACTTTTGATGACTGCTTCTATTTCATTAGGGGTTATAGGTCTGTTTATATTGTTTATCTGTTCTAGATTTTGTTTTGTCAAGTGATAGCTATCCAGGAAATTGTCCATTTCCTTTAAATTTTCAAATTTTGTGGAGTACAGATTTTCAAAGTATGCCCTGATGATTCTCTGGATTTCCTCAGAGTCTGTTGTTATGTCCCCATTTTCATCCCTGATTTTGTTCATTAGCATGCTCTCCCTCTGTCTTTTGGTTAGTTTGGACAGAGGTTTATCTATTTTGTTGATTTTCTCAAAGAACCAACTCTTTGTTTCATTGATTCTTCTCAGTGTTTCTCTGGTTTCTACTTGATTGATTTCAGCCCTCAATTTGATTATTTCCTGGCGTCTGCTCCTCCTGGGGGAGTTTGCTTCTTTTTGTTCTTGAACATTCAGCTGTGCTATTAATTCTCTAGTATGACTGTTCTCCAGTTATTCATGTGGGCACTTAGTGCTATAAACTTTCCTCTCAGCACTGCTTTCAAAGTGTCCCATAAGTTTGTGTATGTTGTGTTTTCATTCTCATTGATATCGAGGAAGTCTTTAATTTCTTTTTTTATTTGTTCCTTTACCCAGGGATGGTGCAATTGTGCATTGTTCAATCTCCATGAGTTTGTAGGGTTTCTGCGATTTGTGTTATTGTTGAATTCTAATGTTAATGCATGGTGGTCTGATAAGATGCAGGGGGTTATTCCAATTTTTTTGTATCTGTGGAAATTTGCTATGTTTCCTATTATGTGGTCAATTTTAGAGAAGGTTCCATGTGGTGCCGAGAAGAGTGTATATCCCTTTGTATTCGGGTGGAATGTTCTATAGATTTCTGTTAAACCCAGTTGGGTCATAATTCTATTAGTTCTTTTGTTTCTTTGTTAAGTTTCTGTCTGGAGGTCCTGTCTAGCGGTGAGAGAGGAGTTTTTAGTCTCCTACTATTAGTGTGTGAGATTTTATGTGCATTTTGAGCTTTAGTAATGTTTCTTTCACGAATGTAGGTGCCTTTGTATTTAGAGCGTAGATGTTTAAAATTGAGACTTCGTCTTGATGTATTTTTTCCTTTGATGAATATGACGTGTCCTTCTTCATCTCTTTTGATTGATTGTAATTTGAAGTCTAATTTGTTAGATATTAGGATTGCTACACCCACTTGTCTTGGGATTGTTTGATTGGAAGATCTTTTCCCAACCCTTTACTCTGAGATAACATCTGTCTTTGATGTTGAGATGTGTTTCTTGTATGCAGCAGAAGGAAGGGTTCTGTCTTCATATCCATTCTGCTAGTCTGTGTCTTTTTATAGGCAATTTGAGGCCGTTGACATTGAGGCATATTAATGACCGTTGATTGGTGATCCTTGTTTGTGCTAGATTTATTGTTAGTGAAGTTATTTTGTGTAGTTTCTCCTCCCTTTTTCTTTTGGTGTTTTGTAAAGTGTGATTATATATTGCCTGTGTCTTTGTGAATGTAGTTATCTTCCTTGGCTCTAGGTTTTCCTTCTAGCATTTTCTGTAGAGCTGGATTCATGGATACGTATTGTTTAAGTCTGGCTTTGTCATGGAATATTTTGTTTTCTCCATCTATGGTAATTGAGAGCTTTGCTGGATATAGTAGTCTGGGCTGGCATCCTTGTTCCCTTAGCGTTTGGAGGACATCTGTCCAGGATCTTCTGGCTTTAATCGTTTCCATTGAGAAGTCAGGTGTAATTTGGATAGGTCTGCCTTTGTATGTTATGTGGCCTTTTTCTTTAGCTGCTCTTAATATTTTCTCTTTACTCTGTAGGCTTGATGTTTTGATTATTATATGGCGAGGTGACTTTTATCTGGTCGAGCCTATTTGTTGTTCTGTAAGATTCTTGTACTTTCATGGGCATATCTTTCTTTAGGTTAGGGAAGTTTTCTTCTATGATTTTGTTGAGTATGTTTTCTGTACCTTTAAGTTGAATTTCCTCACATTCTTCAATACCTATTATTCTCAGGTTTGGCTTCTTCACGGTGTCCCATATTTCCTGGATATTTTGTGTTAAGGATTTGTTGGTTTTGAGATTTTCTTTGGTTGACGACTCTATATCCTCTAATGAGTCTTCAACACCTGAGATTCTCTCTTCTATCTCTTGTATTCTATTGGTGATACTTGCATCTGTAGTTCCTGATAGTTTACCCAACTTTTCTATTTCCAGCATCCCTTCATTCTGTGTTTTCTTTATCGTTTCTATTTCAGCTTTCAATCCTTCAACTGTTTGAGTTGTTTCCTTAATTTTTTTGGTTGTTCTTTATTGGTGCTCTTTAGATTCTTTGAGAGATTTGTTTATTTCTTGAATGTTTTCCCCCATTTCATGGATTTTTTGTTTGTTTTTTTCTTCTATTTCTTTAAGGGATTTCCTCGTTTCTTCTTTGAGGATCTCCATCATCTTCATGAAATAATTTTTAAGGTCTGTCTCCTCTTCTTCGTCTATGTAGAGCTTTTCGGGTCTTGCTGGTGTTGGATCCCTGGATTCTGGTGTGGTCATGTTGGTGTTTCTATTGCTGAGTGATCTCTTATTCTGTCTTCTTCCCATCTCTTCTTTCAGTGGGTGCTGGTGGGGTCTTTCCATCTCCACTAGTCTCCTTCCTTCCTGCAGTTGAAGCTGGGGATGCTGACACGGAGTTTGGGTCCTGGTAGGGTTGTTGACTTTCCTGAAGCTGGTCTCACTGGGGTTGGGGTCTTGGAATTGTTGACTTCTTTGCTCTGTAGGCAGGTCTCCTGAAGCTGTACTCACTGGGGTTGGGGTCTTGGAAGGGCTGATATCTTTCCTGAATCTTGACTCACTGGGGTTGGGGTCTTGGAAGGGATGATGTCTTTCCTGAAGCTGGACTCGCTGGGGTTGTGGTCTTGGAGGGGCTGATATCTTTCCTGTGTTGGTGGGTCCTCTGGATGCCAGGAGCGGCCCGGAAGATCAAGGGGGATGGGGGATGGGCGGGCGGTCCCCGCCGGAGACTCAATCTCACCTGAAGCTTGACTCGCTGGGGTTGGGGTCTTGGAGGGTCTGATATCTTTCCTGCGTGGGAGGGTCTTCTGGATGCCGGGAGCAACCTCAAAGCTCAAGGGGGATGGGGGATGGGCGGGCGGTCCCTGCTGGAGACCCAATCTCACCTGAAGCTGGACTCC
>NW_024435183.1:0-1342 GCF_017639785.1 Mesocricetus auratus | reverse complement strand
GTAAAGCTCCATCATCTTAGCTGTTTCAGTTGTTGGAACAACTGGTCCACTGCTTCCGGGGGTCTTGGTTCGTCAAACCACAGAAGCCTGGAAGGAATCCTCAGCTTTTCATTTTCTGTGGAAACATAAACTAAAACACCTTTTCCGAGTAACATATCCTTATACTTAAATTTTGAAGTGAAGGCATTTTCAAAAGATAGAAGTTGGATTAATTTAGCAGCATTTATAATCACGTGTTCTTTAGCAGTTCCTTCGAGAGTAATCAAAAAAACTGCAAAACACAATAGCATACAGTATCCAGACTCTCTGTGTATTTTCCATCTTTACGTGGCTTATGTATTTATCTATTATTACTTTATTTATTTTACTTTTATTTATTTTTCTTTTAGACAGGATTTCTCTTTGGAAATCCACCTACCTCTGCCTCTGGAGTAAATCCTACCAGTGTGTGCCACCACAACGCCAGCTTTTGTATTTATATACCATTTTGCCGTTTCATTTTCTCTCTCAATCTCACGTATATTTTTAAACACACTGTAAACCTTTAGAGATTTTCTTCATCCAAGTCTGACTTTACTGTAAATCTTTATGTTTTTCTGGCCACGTGTCTTATCTGTAAAACCGCAGCTGTTTTAAACTGCCATTTCAAGATGGCAGGCATAAGCGTGATTCCAGCTCACTGTCTCAGTCCATGCTGACATTCAGCAAAAGCTGCCACTTCCAGTTGTACATACACACCTTTCAATCGTTAGTAGAGTCTCTTAAAACAACCTTGTTGTTTTTGTTTTTGTATTTTTTTCTTTTTATGCTGAGTCAGGAAGACTCCAGTAAGCGAGCAAAGTGAATCTCGGCTTGTGGCTAGCAAAACAGAGCACACCTGAGAAAAATGCTGCTACCAAAATCTGTGCTTCTCTCTGTTCTTCCATTTCTAAAATTCCTTTAAAGCTTTTGTTATTTTGCGTGGAAATTCATGATCCCACTCCTGACACCATTCTGTTACAGGCAGCTTTTCCTTGCTAGCCGCTTTGGTTTATCCCCCCGCCAGCCGTCTGGACTCTGCCACGTTGTAGCTCCCAAATAAACACACAGGAGGCTATATTAATTATGAAGCTGTTGGCACTGCTTGTTTCTTACTGGCTAGCTCTGAGTTCAGTATTTACCCCATAATTGTTAGTCTATGTATTTCTCTTATCGGAGACGTTCCGGGCTTCCTACCCCATGGTAGTTACATCTCGAACTCTCTTGTGTTTCTCCTTCCCAGAATCCTCCTGGACTCCTAGTCCCACCTATCTAGATTCCTATTGGCCAGCAGTGCTTTATTAACAAATGTACAGGACTTCCC
>NW_024435182.1:0-6708 GCF_017639785.1 Mesocricetus auratus | reverse complement strand
GAAGGGAGTGATCATTCACCCCCTAACAAATCTAAGAAAAAGAAAAAGCCAGAATCTAGTCTATACCCTACAGTAGAGCTAGAAGCCTTGGAGCTAGATAATTCTGATTCTGACACTCTGTATTCTAGCGAAGAAGGTGGTCTAGAGGAGGAGGTGGCACGGTATGAGGAAGAAAGATATCACCCTGATAGACACCGGCCACTGAAAACAAAAATGAATGTGAGGCCACCACCTATAAATCCGGCGGGCTCACGCCCCTCAGCGCCTCCGCAGTATGAGCTTCGGCTGAATACTGGTACTGACTCCTTTTACCTTTAGAGGAACGGAGAAAAATACAAGTAGCTTTTCCAGTATTCGAGAATGCGGAAGGCGGAAGAGTACATACCCCTGTAGATTACAATCAAATCAAAGAATTGGCCGAATCCGTTCGTAATTATGGGGTCAATGCTAACTTTACCACATTACAGGTGGAAAGGCTTGCTAATTTTGCCATGACTCCCACTGACTGGCAGACGACAGTGAAAGCAGTGCTTCCCAACATGGGACAATACATGGAATGGAAGGCTCTCTGGTATGATGCAGCCCAGGCACAAGCTAGAGTTAATGCCACGGCTGAAGATGAGAATCAGAGGCAGTGGACATTTGAAATGCTGACAGGTCAGGGTCAACATGCCCTTAATCAAACCAACTACATCTGGGGTGTCTATGGTCAGGTGTCGGCCGCCGCTATTAAAGCATGGAAGGCCCTCACAAAAGGGGAGAGTCCAGTGGACACCTTACAAAGATTGTCCAAGGACCCCAAGAGCCATTTTCAGACTTTGTGGCCAGAATGACAGAGGCCGCCAGTCGCATCTTTGGTGATTCAGAACAAGCTATGCCCCTGATTGAGCAACTTGTCTATGAACAAGCAACCCAGGAATGTCGGCGGCTATCGCCCCTCGCAAAAGCAAAGGTTTACAAGATTGGCTCAGAGTGTGCAGGGAGCTGGGGGGACCCCTAACCAATGCAGGACTAGCTGCCGCCATTTTACAAACGCACAGGTATAGAGATTTATCTAGTCGAAAAGCTTGTTTTAATTGTGGGAGAATGGGGCACCTTAAGAAAGATTGTCAAGCCCCTGAAAGAACAAGAGAATCGAAGCTTTGCCATCGTTGTGGTAAAGGTTATCATAGGGCTAGCGAATGCAGGTCAGTCCGGGATGTAAAAGGGAGGCTTCTGCCCCCTATTGAAGAACCCAAGGTACCCCAATCAAAAAACGGGTCACGGGGCCCATGGTCCCAGGGCCCTCAGAAATATGGGAACCAATTTCAGAAAAGCAATCAAGAGGAAGTAGAGGTTTCCGAGGAACCCCCGGAATGGACTTGCGTGCCGCCTCCGACTTCTTACTCATGCCCCAAATGAATGTTCAACCGGTCCCAGTCCATTCCCCTGGACCTTTGCCCCCTGCCACCATTGGGCTTATTCTGGGCCGTGGCTCCTTAACTTTACAGGGACTCATTATATATCCTGGAATTGTTGACCCGTATCATAAAGAGGAGATTCAAGTTCTCTGTTCTAGCCCTCGGGGTGTATTTTCTATAAAGCAGGGAGATAGAATTGCACAACTGGTGTTGCTGCCCTCCCTCGGGGATGGAGAAACCTACACTTTACAAAAAAGGGCTATGGGATCTTCTGGAAGTGATTCAGCCTATCTGGCTATACCCCTAAATGAGAGACCTACAATAAAATTGTTAATTAATGGAAAAGAATTTGAAGGGATAATGGATACGGGAGCAGACAAAAGCATTATTTCACTCCATTGGTGGCGAAGTCTTGGCCCACTGTTGTTTCATCTCATTCTCTACAAGGTCTTGGATACCAGTCCTCTCCTGCCATCAGTGCCTCAGCCTTAACCTGGCGGAATGCTGAGGGCAAACAGGGATGTTTTACCCCCTATGTGTTGCCACTCCCTGTAAATTTATGGGGACGGGATGTGTTACAAGCCATGGGCATGACCCTAACTAATGAATACTCCCCCCAGGCATCAGCCATTATGGCAAAGATGGGGTATACAAAGGGTAGAGGCTTGGGTAGGCAAGAACAAGGCAGAATAAAACCCATTACGCAACACGGAAATCGGGGTAGAAAAGGACTGGGTTTTATTTAGGGGCCGTTGAGGCTTCACGACCCATACCATGGAAAACAGAGGAGCCGTTATGGGTCTCTCAATGGCCTCTATCCTCTGAAAAATTAGAGGCTGTCACAAGATTAGTGCAAGAACAGGAACGGCTGGGGCATCTAGAGCCTTCTACCTCCCCATGGAATACACCAATTTTTGTTATTAAGAAGAAATCTGGGAAGTGGAGATTACTCCATGACCTGCGGGCCATTAACAATCAGATGCATCTTTTTGGCCCTGTTCAAAGAGGCCTTCCTTTGCTTTCTGCACTTCCTCAAGATTGGAAGCTTATTATTATAGATATTAAGGATTGTTTCTTCTCTATTCCACTTTACCCACGGGATAGACCAAGGTTTGCCTTCACTATCCCTTCTCTTAATCATATGGAACCAGACAAGAGATTTCAGTGGAAGGTACTGCCGCAAGGCATGGCCAATAGCCCAACAATATGTCAGCTGTATGTGCAGGAGGCTTTGGAGCCAATTAGGAAGCAATTTACATCTTTAATCGTTATCCATTATATGGACGATATTCTTATTTGTCACAAAGAGTTAGATGTTTTACAAAAGGCTTTCCCCATGCTGGTGGCTGAATTAAAACAGTGGGGATTAGAGATTGCCTCAGAAAAGGTTCAAATTGCAGATACAGGCCTCTTTTTGGGCTCAATGATTACTCCCAAAAATATAGTTCCTCAGAAAATAGAAATTCGCAAAGACCACTTACAAACATTAAATGATTTTCAGAAACTTCTGGGAGATATAAATTGGTTGAGGCCCTTTTTAAAAATTCCATCTGCTGATCTAAAACCCCTCTTCGATCTCCTGGAGGGTGAGCCTCATATCTCCTCACCCAGAAAATTTACCCCTGCCGCCCACCGAGCCTTACAGATGGTGGAAGAGGCCTTACAGGAAGCACAATTACAACGTATTGAGGAGTCACTACCTTTTAATCTGTGTGTTTTTAAGACAGCTCAATTGCCAACTGCAGTCCTGTGGCAACATGGACCATTACTTTGGATTCATCCAAATGCTTCCCCTGCTAAGATTATTGACTGGTACCCTGATGCTGTTGCACAGCTCGCGCTTCGCGGAATAAAAGCAGCTGTTACGCATTTTGGCAGGGATCCTGATTCCTTGATTGTGCCTTATACTGCTGCACAAGTTCAGACCTTGGCAGCCACATCTAGTGATTGGGCAGTTTTAGTTACTTCCTTTTCAGGACAAATTGATAATCATTTTCCAAAGCATCCAATTTTACAGTTTGCCCTAAACCAGGCTATAGTGTTTCCACAAGTGACAGCTAAAGACCCACTCCCAGATGGGACTGTGGTGTACACTGATGGATCAAAAACTGGTATGGGAGCTTATGTGGTCAAGGATAGGGTTATATCTAAACAATATAATGAAACTTCACCTCAAGTTGTAGAATGTCTGATAGTACTGGAGGTTCTTGAGGCTTTTCCAGGACCCCTCAATATTGTATCAGATTCCTCTTATGTGGTTAATGCAGTTAATCTCCTTGAGATAGCTGGAATAATAAGATCCTCCAGCAGAGTTGCTAACATCTTTCAAAAGATACAAGCTGCCTTGTTAAATAGGAGATTTCCTGTTTTCATTACCCATGTCCGAGCACATTCTGGACTCCCAGGTCCCATGTCCTTAGGGAATGACTTAGCGGACAAGGCTACAAAGCTGGTGGCCGCTGCCTTGTCTACCCATGCACAAGCAGCAAAAGAATTCCATCAGCGCTTTCATGTGACGGCTGAGACCTTGCGCCGTCGTTTTGCTCTATCCAGGAAAGAGGCTAGGGAAATTGTTACTCAATGCCAGAATTGCTGCGAATTCTTACCTACTCCCCACATGGGAATAAACCCACGTGGCATTAGACCATTGCAGATGTGGCAGATGGATGTTACTCATATTCCCTCTTTTGGAAGGCTTCAATATGTTCATGTTTCTGTTGACACCTGTTCTGGCGTAATGTTCGCCACACCCCTAACAGGGGAAAAGGCCTCATATGTGATTCAACATTGCCTTGAGGCCTGGAGTGCTTGGGGAAAACCCAGAATTTTAAAAACAGACAATGGACCAGCATATACCTCTCAAAAATTCCGACAGTTTTGTCGGCAAATGGATGTTACCCATCTAACTGGCCTACCTTATAACCCTCAAGGACAGGGCATTGTGGAACGTGCCCATCGTACACTCAAATCATATCTGATTAAACAAAAGGGGAGTATTGAGGATGTTCTACCCTCGGTACCAAGAGTTGCTGTATCCATGGCACTTTTTACCCTTAATTTCTTGAACTCTGATGCCCAAGGCCACACTGCGGCCGATCGCCACAGTTTAGAGCCTGATAGGCCAAAAGAAATGGTAAAATGGAAAGATGTCTTGACTGATCTCTGGAAAGGCCCGGATCCTATTCTTATAAGATCCAGGGGAGCTGTGTGTGTTTTTCCACAGGAGGAAGAAAACCCCCTGTGGATCCCTGAAAGACTCACTCGAAGAGCTCCTTCACAACTCCAGAATAAGAAGGATGGAGGCCAAGTGGGTGATGAAGACTCTCCTACTCGGGATGATGGTTCCTAGTATGCCAGTGATGCAGAATGCCCAGGTGTTCCCTAGATTTTTCACAACTAATAGAGAGTTGGGGCTTGCCTTTTTGCCTTTAGATCCTCAGATACAGAGTTTTCAGGATGAGAGAACCTTGTCATTAGTAGGAAGCTTGTGCTTTACTGTGATTTCTTCATTAAAGGATAATTTTATTCATATGGATCCAGAAAGATCTAATGCTAATCCTTTTGAATTAATGGAAGCTGTACTGATCTTTCTCCTATGATAGTGAGAAGGGACAGATTACTTTTGATTGGAAAGGGGCATTAGGCAACAGTCTGAGTGAGGGACAGAGCTATGGATCATCTGATTGGTCCTCCTCCAATGTTAAGTATACCCCTTTTAAGAGAACTAATTATTCAGCTGCCCTTTATTTGGGTTGTGAGTAATGATACCTTAGGTAAGAATCAGAAAGAAATAAATTGCTCTGCTTAGAATTGTTTTTATGCATTATGCTGGGATGCTATTAAGCACCCTTTTGCTTTGGTAATGCGCATGCCTCGATTTGTTCCAGTTCCTGTTGAGACGCCAAGTAATTTGAGTTTGTTTAGGGAAAAGCGAGATTTTTGGGATCTCTGCTATTATTGTGGGCCTGATAGCCACCGCCGCGGTTACTGCTTCGGTTACCGCCTCGGCCCTTGCACTTTCTGCCACTGTGCAGACAACTCAAACCATTAATGAACTATAGGCCACTGTGACCATGGTCCTAGATAAACAGGCCACTGCCAATTCTCAGATACAAGGAGGCCTGATGTTGGTAAACCAACAGATTAATTTGGTTCAGGAACAATTGGATATATTGTGGCAGATGGCCCAATTGGGATGTGAACAAAAGTTGCCTGGCCTTTGTGTCACTTCAGTACAATATGAGAATTTTACAAGAGCAGCTAACCTGTCACAAGCTCTGTCTCAACATTTATTACAGAATTGGACTTTTGAGTTTGAGCAGACACTCCGTGAGTTGAGAATGGCGATCCTGCAAGTGAATTCGACGCATCTGGATCTTTCTCTGATGGAAGGCCTCTCCTCCTGGATTTCATCTGCATTTTCTTATTTTAAGGAATGGGTGGGGGTAGGATCATTTAGCCTAGTTCTCTGCTGTGGAATAGTGTTGATGCTTTGGATGGTGTGTAAGCTCAGAGCCCAAACAAAAGAGACAAAGTGGTGGTGGCACAAGCACTTGCTGCCTTAGAACACGGAGCCTCCCCTGACATTTGGTTAACCATGTTAAAGCAATAGGTCGCTGGCCTCCCAGCTCTTGCACCCCACGAGGCTAGTCTCATTGCACGGGATAGAGTGGGTAGGCTTCAGCAGCCCAAGGAGTTGCAAGGCTAAGCACTGCACAGGAGAGGTCTGCGGTATAACGACTTTCTCCTGGGAGATAAGTCATCTTGCATGAAGGTTCTATGTCATGATCTCCTTCCCCCAGAAAAACGACATCGGACTGGTCAGGGCTCTCTCTGGGGATAAGACCCTGGAGAGGAGCTTTGTACATGTTCCGAATTTGCACATGGGGATTTGACCTCTATCTCCACTCCAAAGTTGTGGGTGTCCTATTGCTTCAAAAATAAATGAATAGGGGAGATGTGAGGAGCCGCCCTCGCTATCGCTATTGCCGTTAGAAGATGGCGCTGACATCTGCTGTCAGTTGGAGTTAACCGTTAGAAGATGGCGCTGACATCTGCTGTCAGTTGGAGTTAACCGTTTAAGCTGTGCCTCTCCCGTGGCGTCATCTGGGGTGATGTGCAAACCACCAATCCCGGCTCTACACGTCTCACTCGGAGCTCCTAGGCTTATATAAGGGGCTGGGTTTCTTAGCTTGGGGTCTCCCTCTAAGAAGCTGATCATCTATCTCTCAAGATGCATTAAAGCTTTACTGCAGAAGGATCCGAGTGTTCTGCGTCGTTCTTGCTGGCGAGACGGTAGCGCGGGACA